>NC_092417.1:125108733-125248733 GCF_040894005.1 Engystomops pustulosus | reverse complement strand
AGATCAACCGACAACTGGCTGACTCCAAAGTATACCAAAAAATTTCATGTGATCCCAAATTCTCCCTCATAAGGAAACTCAAATCCATTTTAGATGAAGCTTTAG
This sequence comes from Engystomops pustulosus, assembly GCF_040894005.1. Taxonomy (NCBI): domain Eukaryota; kingdom Metazoa; phylum Chordata; class Amphibia; order Anura; family Leptodactylidae; genus Engystomops; species Engystomops pustulosus. The sequence continues at coordinate 125,248,628 of NC_092417.1, read as the reverse complement.
CACATCAGATTATCGATGATGATATGTACAGATTTCTGCTGATTGAAAACCCTGTCACGCCGGTGTTGTATACATTACCAAAAATTCATAAAGATCTACTACATCCACCGGGTAGACCAATTGTCTCCGGCACCAATTCTGTTTTTTCTAATATTGCAACTTTTTTGGACAGGGCACTCAATGATTTATCAACCTCAGGTACTTCGTTTATACGTGACACCACTGATTTTATTAATAAGCTGAATAATGTTGATATTACTTCCACTGATAACATCCTACTTGTTTCCTTTGATGTGGTATCTCTATATACTTCTATTGATCATCAGAGAGGTCTGAATGCAGTTGGTAAATTATTGAAGACTAAGATGTTTACCCCTAACGCGCAAGATTTTGTTCTCAGATTGTTGGAATTTGTCCTTACTAACAATTATTTTCTCTTTGGCGATGATTTTTTCGTACAACGCATGGGGGTTGCCATGGGTGCCAACATGGCACCCACCTATGCTAATATTGTAATGAGGGTACTGGAGGAAGATGTCGTCTATGCCTCCCCACTTTTTCAGTTTTGTTTAAGGTGGTGGAGGTACATAGACGACATCTTCTTCCTGTGGACAGGCACTAAACAACAACTGGAATTGTTTCATGATTTTGTGAACACCATTGATGAGTCAATCAAATTCACGGTAGTTTCCTCTGAAACACAATTACAGTTCTTGGATGTTACAGTATCCATCACTAATAGTAAACTCGAGACTGACATATTCACGAAGCCAACAGATAGGAATACTCTGGTCCGCTACGAAAGTAGCCATCCCCGCAAAACTATTAACTCGTTGCCCTACAGTCAATTGTTAAGAGTAATAAGAATTACCAGTGAACCACAAAAACTTCAGACAAACTTACAGACAATGACTGACAAGTTCAGGAAACGAGGTTACCCTAAGCACATCATTGAGATGAACTTACACAAAGCAAATGCCAAAAGTAGGGGGGAGCTACTTTCTACAAATGACACACAAAAACGACAAGACAGAATTCCTTTTGTCACTACCTACAATTCCCAGAGCCATAACATCGCTAGAATAATCAACAAACATTGGTCTAAACTAACAGGTTGCAATAAAATTGCGCCTGAATTTCAAGTTCCACCATTGATGTCCTACAGGAATGCTCAAAAAGTTAAGGATAGAATAGTCAGAGCAGACATTGGTCCACGCAGAAGCAGCATACAACCAGGCATATTGGGCAAACTCAAAAAGGGTTGTTTCCCATGTTGCAAATGTATTAATTGCAAATATATGACTAAAGGTTCCTTTTTTGAACATAAGGGCAAACGTTATGATATTAAACATTATCTGACATGTGATAGCTCTTTTGTGATCTATATTTTAAGTTGCCCATGTGGGCTATTATATGTGGGAGAAACAACACTTGAATTCAAAACGCGCCTGAACCAACACAGATACACGATACGATCTAACCGTAAAGATCTCCCGGTACCGAAACATTTTTCAGAAGCTGGACACCTAGAGAAACATCTCAATTTCCGTCTCATTGATCACGTGCCACTTCCTAGACGTGGTGGTGATAGAGTAGCTATTCTAAAAAAGCGTGAGTTACATTGGATTTATACCCTGGACACGCTGAGACCACAGGGTCTCAATGTGGATTTTAAACTTTGGTCCCTATGATCCTGTTGATCCAGCTGTAGCTCCTTTTTATAGCCCACCATCAGAGTAGCAATGAGTAACTTCTTGTGATATAACAATCTTGACATTATATGTCTCTTTTTTTCTTTTAGAATATGAGCCTATCCCAGATGTCTCCTCGTGGAAGCCTCCCTCTACAACTCCTAAAATATCCTTTTGTTATTTGGTGCTTCAAGAACGCAAATCGATGCGCCGTTTTTGCAAATGTCAAGTGCTATGGTAAACGTATTTCCATCTATTTCCCTTACATTTTGTACATTGCTATTCATCCATAGGTTACGGTTGGGGTGTCTAGCCAGGGACCATACTGTCTTTTATACAAGTACAGTTAAAAATCTAGGGGATTGATGATGCCGTCTGCCCCGTTTATTATTAGGGGTATATTCAGCAAGGTCGTCCCTCATATCTGCGAGTTACACAATTGTTGGTGAATTAATATCACCGTGCATCCAACATGGTTGTTATTACAGCCAATTGGTCCTGATTCATGGCTGACACACCGTGGACTTTTCCTTTATGTATATTGCATGTATATTGCATTTTAGAACCATCCATGTTTATCTATGTTTTATCTGACAATTTTCATCTATTGTGGGTTTCCATAGCACCAGACGTTCTTGCTGGGACACAATACGCATGCGCACAAGCAGGCGCAGAGCGTGCGTTCCACCGTGCGACATACTATGTATGCACACATTTTGGCGCTTAGCTTGCGTTCCACGGAGCGCTCCATTCTTTCTTCTTTTTTTGAAATATTTTTTCTATATACATCGGAGAACATTGTTGCCGATCAGGGAAGGTCGACACGTGGAAGCAACTGGGAAGCATTGCTGCCAGCACAGAAGCACTTGAGCACCTTTACACGGACAAGACCAATGGTTGGACTAATCTGTGTCACTAACAAAGTTGTTTGTTATATATAACATAATTTTAAGGTCTATCACATATATATACATGTATTTTACATTGTGCACTATGTTTATTGTTCACTATATGAAATTTGACTATGTAATAAGTATTATATCACAGTTATACAAAAATGGTGGGAGTATCCCAATTTGTCATGTGATCACTTGTTGTATTTAAATATGGCCACCATTTCACTGTTTGAATGGCTTGAGAAAGGCTCTTGCAGAGCCGAAACGTCGCTGTTACAGTTACTCACCATGGAATAAAGACACCTTTTTACTTTTATCTACAACGGAGTGCTGCCCGCTTTCTTTATACTACTACTAGAGGACCTGAGGCCCGGTCCTAGGATGCTTGCACCTATTTCTCTTTTTTCTAAAGGTTTGTGCTGCTTGGACTTTCTTTTTGTATATATATATATATATATATATATATATATATATATATATATTTGCAGTGGTAATCGTTGGTAGTATTCTTGGTGAGCATAGCACTTACCTATCCGATGGGGCGAACTTTCACATCTGACGATTCCTGCGCTCTGCATAGGCAGACTATGCAGAGCGCAGGCCCGAGGATGCGCGATCTCGGGAACGAGGCCGGAGTTACTGCGCATGCGCAGAACTCCGGCTTCTCGGGCGAGGGCGCGCAGCTGCCAGGAGCTGCGCGCCGAAGATCACAGGGTAGGCGGGGGAAAGCAGCTACTGGGGCGTGGAGTAGCCGCGCCGTGTAGCCTCGTGTCCGGCTACTCCACGCCCCGGTAGCCGCTTAATTAAATTTACATATTAGGGCAATAAAGTTTATGCTACGCTAGCGGGGACGTGAGGATTAGCTCTAAAAAGGGCTATCCTCACGTCCCATACATCCACCTACCACCCAATCTACCTTTATAGGTAGATTCGTGGTGGTAGGTCCCCTTTAAGATCAGAAAATCACCATAGAATACTTCAACTTAAAGGGGTTTGCCCATAAAAGAAGCAAGAAGTCATCATAATATGAAAAAAAATGTTTAAACCTTTTTTTTTTTTCTTTTTTACTGCTTTTGCTCCAATCACTGTAGCAGGTCCTCTTTGTAAGAGTCAGCTCTGTGGACGGGAACTGGCTGGGCAGTCACATGGTGCTGAGCAGAAACTTCAACACTCTCTTTATTAACCCATCCTGTGCACTCCTCTTATCTGGTAGACATCAAATACCAAGCTACACGATCCTCTGAAGCTCTACATACAAGATGATGACTGGTTCAAGTAGCAGCATTTTATTGATAAAATTATTTTAATTCTGTTCCCTTGAAAAGAATTCCTGGATTACTGTTCAAGCCATTATACCATTATATTTGAATCCCCCCCTCTCCCTCAGACTGTAAGCACAGGCAGTAAGTGCGATTATGGGTAGCATGGGGGGCCTGGACCGCCAGGAGTGTCAGGCCCTGGCAAATGTTTACAACTATATCTGAGAAACGCGAGACTAAGACTGCCTCACCTCATAGAAAGGGATTTTATAAAAATAACATTTATTTATAAAGCGCCATCATATTTGGTAGTGCTAAACAAGTCATAGTGGAAATATACAAATAAAATAAAACAATACAGAATACAAACAATCATATGGAACAATGGGAGCCAGGGTCCTACTCGCAAGAGCTTACAGTCTATGAGGATGAAGGTGTGAAACAAGAGATATAAGAGCAAGTATAATGGTCCGTTCTTTATAAGGGAACAGAATAAAATAATTTGCTGGATGGGGAAAATGGGGAAAAAACAGTGGTGCATCTTGTAGTCGGAATGTAGACTTGTGGGAATGTGTAAATTGCAGGTCACGCTTCGTACTTAATAGCACGACCTGCACATTAAACACCCACAAGTGTAACGGGGGCTCAGCCCTCAACAGCAGGAGGGAATAGAGGTCGGGACCAGGCTGCAGTCTGCCAGCTAAAGCTGCCAATAAGCGCAGCCCTATATAGTTTAGCGGCTGTGCTGCATGGCGTTGCACTCCTCTGCCTTACACACCCTCCATTACAAGACAGAAGTGAAGTTGGGCTGCACATTGCTAGTGAAAGCTATAGGCAGTAAGTAGTCCATGACTACTCAAGGACCAACCCCCCTCCCCTCCCATCAAGTTTTCTGCATATTGCCATATCTGACAGAACACTTGTAGTGTCGGCACAGGAGTCATCCATAAGCACCAGGTAACAGTGTCCCACAAAATGTCCCCTAATAAAGTGCCCCCATTAATTCACCCCACAGAAAGTACACAATTAAAATGTCATTGAATGTCACATGAGCCCTAATAAAGGTATCCCCTACACCAGTGATGGGCAACCTTTTGAGCTTGGTGTGTCAAAATTCGCCAAAAAACCGAGCATAACTCGGGTGGTGTGTCACCTTGAGAAAAAAACCCATAATTTTGTGATATTTATAGTTTAAATAACAAATATGTATAATTATTTAACTTCTAGGGTACTTTAACCCTAGGTTGTCTAAGTGATCCTACCATGTACCAGTATGGCAGTATATGGGGATATTCCACATAATCTATTTATTACAATGTGCAAATCGCACATTGTAATAGATCGTTTCAATCAGACACGTGTGAAAAGCTTAGTAACCTGCAAACTTTGTCATGACAGTTCACAGGTTATAGCTGTAACGATATCTTGTATGTATGATGAGAGTGGTTGTCCTCCCTCATCCCTGCTGTGGAGATGGTCAGAGTAGAGGTGACCTATCACAACAACCCCCCTCAGCACAACTATCAGGAGGTGCAGAGGAGTTTCTGGAGTTGATGGTCGTGCTGGTGCTGAGCCCCGGGATGATACCTGTGCTGATTGGAGACACGAGGCACAGCTCACACAGGGGGAGGGGCCGGCCCAGTGGAGGAAGAGGAGGAGGAAGTGCTGTGAGCTCAGTGCATGGCAATCTCTCAGCCTCCCGGCTACTTCACCTGGCCTTGTAGGAGCCGAGGATGAAACTTAACTCTCCGCCAGCCGCGTGTCACTGAAAATGGCTCGGTGTGTCAGCACTGACACGCGTGTCATAGGTTAGCCATCACTGCCCTACACTGTCTGACGTACATCTCTGACGCATGTAGAGGCAGTTTTACTCCTATAAAATACCCTGATGTGTATAAATCTACATCTCAAATCTCTCTGTTTGGGCTGCGAGCTGCAACCTCTTCACATCACTGCTGTATGTCCCGGCCCGATAGAAGATTATGCGAATGGATCTCAGCTACTCCGTGCAGGCTCCGGTCACAAGACCCAAGGCAGAGGAGGCAACCTGCACACTGCCTGCACATACAATAGGAGTTACATAATCATTACTGCGATATTTATGCGCAGTAATGATGGTCTTGCATGAATTGCAGTATATTAACATTATACAAAAGTGCCACTTAAGTTGCTACTTAAGTATAATGCCCATCCCCCACCCACACATTTTAACAACCACCTAACACTTTATCAACCCCACACACTTTTTAAAAAACAATTTGCCATTTTCAAAATTCTAAATCATTGCACTTTCAGGCAGTTAGATTTACCACCTAAATAAGTTGCTAAATAACATTTCCCATTTGTCTACTTTACATTTTCTGAATTTTTGAAATGTCTGGATAATTTATTTTTATGTCACGCGGCTTACAAATCGAATAATGATTTTTCCGTATTTTCAGATTTCACTATTTTGGGGATAATTACTGTTTTGAATGATATTTTTATGTCACGCGGCTTACAAATCGAATAATGATTTTTCCGTATTTTCAGATTTCACTATTTTGGGGATAATTACTGTATTGAATGAAATTTTAAATATTTACCATTAAAACCACCCTATATAATCAACCCATTTTCACATCTGCACCCTCAAACTATCAGAAACCGCTTTTAGGACGATTGTTAACCCTTTGCGATCTTCATAGTTAGCAAAATGGAGGTGAAATTTTGTCGGTTATACGTTCAAACCTAAAATTTACACATTTCCAAAAGATCAAAAGAGAAAACCCATCTTATAATTTGTTATGCTATTTCTCCCCAGTACAGAGACCCCCCACATTTGGCCGTTTTTTGTTTTATGGGCACATAGCGAGGCGCAGAAGGCAAAGAGCACCCTGCAGCTGCCAGGATTTTAATTTTGTCATTGGTCCCTATTGTAGGCTATAAAACTTTAGCTTTTTCGTTATCAGCATTTTTTTGCGAGATGAGATGTTTTTTCTTAAGTTTTACTAAAGTTGGCAAATAAAGTGGCAAGTAAGATAACATTTTTACATTTTTGGCTACAGACCTGGCTGATGGCTTATTTTTGCAGGACATGATGAAGTTTGCAACAGTATCATTGTGGATCCAACGACAAGAAACGATAAGAGGGGCACTATCCAAGGAACTTCATTGTATCATTGTGGAGTACATATGTTTTCACTTTTTATAGCATTTTTTTGTGAGATTAAATAGGTAAAAATCATAATTTTTGGCTAGTTTTTAACTTTTTTTACTGATTTTTTTGTGCATTGTATGACGCTTTATATGTTTTGGGGCTTATGGGCATTTTGATTAATTCTTCATTTAATACGTTTTTTTCATTTTTATTTCTTCCACCACGGTACCTGAACAAGCAATTAACTGATTGCCTGTTGGTGAAAATACTCTGCAATACTGATGTATTGCAGGGCACATGCATAGGCTGACACTGTGCCGTTAACCCACTAAAGGGGTTCTCTGGAGGTGGAAAAACATGGCTGCAGTCTTCCAAAAACAGCACCTCACCTGACCATGGGTAGTGTGTGGTATTGCAACTAAGCTCCATTCATTTCTATACAGCTGAGCTGCAGTACTGGCAGTAACCATGGTCAGGTGTGGTGCTGTTTTTGGAAGACAGCAGCCATGTTTTTCCACCTCCTGAGAACCCCTTTAATGACATGTGACGTAATACTACGTCCGATGCCGGGTGCAAGCGCCTGTTGAGGGCTCACGGCCTTAGCCCTCTCCATAGCCGGTAAGTCTTTGCTGCATATTGCAAAGGATTACCGGTAACACCCACCAATCACCGCCAGCAGCTTCAAAAAGATGGAGGCGCATGGGCACCGCCATCTTGCTAAGGTAATGTATGGTAATACAGTATGGCAGTATGGCAGCATATGGGGTTTTTCCTCCTCATTCATTACAATGTGCTAACACGAAGCCTCGGAAGACCCAAGGCTGTCATAGTGACGGATCGTCGCTCTCCGATGACGTGACTGGGAACAACAAACCTTGGCCTTGGTAGGATCGATCAGACAACCTAGGGTTAGAGTACCCTACGAAGTCTCAAAAATAGCAAAAAAATGTTAAGTTAAAAATTATAATAAAAAACATAAAAATTCAAATCATCCCCCTTTCCCTAGAACCGATATAAATAAACAGTAAAAATCATAAACACATTAAGTATCGAAGCGTTCGAAAATGCCCGATCAAAATAAAACTGTTTTTTAAACTGAGTTTAAGCCGGTAACAGAAAATAGCGCCCAAAGTTGCCATTTTATAAAAAATTCAACAAAAAGTGATCAAAAAGTTGTACAGTCCTAAAAATTATAACATTTTAAACGTCATCAAAAGTCACAAAAACGAAACCTCCCAAAGCTCTGTATACCAAAGTATAAAAAAGGTATTAGCGCCTGAAGAGGGCACAGAGGGCTTTAAAATGGGCCAATGTTTAAGATTTTTGTCGTAAGCAGATTGATAAATATGCCCCAAGATATCCCTACATGCCATCATTCACTGATTTTCTTATCTACAGTCTTGAATTATGATGGACACAGTGCTGATGTACTGTACTTTTGTTACAGAAAAACTGCATAATCCCCCGCTGTATCCAGTTTTGGAAAGATGTCAAAACAGAAAAGGCTAGCCTATAAAATTCCTTTTAACCATTTAAAGGACCTCGCCCTTTTTTGTTTTTTCATTTCCATTTTTCACTCCCCACAATCAAAAACCTAGAACTTGTTTTATTTTTATACGTCCAGAACTCTGTAACGGTTTGTTTTCTGCTTAACTAATTGCACTTCATAGAGATTGTACTTGTTATTCCATGCAGTGTACTAGGAAGCAGGAAAAAAAACTTCAAAATGCTGTGAAAATGTAGAAAAACACATTTGCGCCGTTTTCTTGTGGGCTTGGATTTTACGGCTTTCAATGTGCAAGGATAACACAGTGCGATAAAAAGGATACCAAATTTGTATAGGTTTTATAATGTTGTCATACATTTAAAAAAATGACTTGTGTATATATATTTTTTTTTCATTTTGCCATTTCTGGCGTTAATAAATTTTTCATGCTTCAGTATACAGAGCTGTGGGTGGTACCATTTTTTGCATCATCTGATGAAGTTTTCAATGCTACCATTTTTAGGACTGTTTTTCAAAATGGCAAAAAAGTGTATATACTCTCTATTCCCCCTTTTTCAGTGATGGACTACTAAATTAGAGAGGTTTACAATCCTTTATCCCAACATGATTAATTAAAAAGGGGTGATTCGAATTTTTAGGTTTTTTTTATTATATATTTTTTTTTACTTTTTTTTTAATTTTTACTTTCACTATTTTTCAAACTCCCTAGGGTACTTTAACACTAGGTTTTCCGATTGATCCTATCATATACTGCCATACTGGATATAAGTCTAAGATTGTGTCTTCATTACTTTGCACCTGATCAAAGAAAACAGGCTCTGAAGTAGGCCAGATTGGTAATATGGATTAATTCCCGTTGACATTTGAGGTTCCATTAAATAGAACTGTTCATGTGAAAGGTGCAAGAACGTTCACAGTGGAAACCTCAGGACATGAGAAAACACATTACACAGTTATCTTGTCCTGCTGTGCAGATGGTACCAAACCAAGCCACCAATGCTAATACTCAAAAGAAACATGCCAACAGAGTTCATTTCATGAGGAGTCATTGTCCATGTTCACGAGAAAGGAAGGATGGATGAAAATTTGGATAGAAAAAGTGTGGTCCAAACGTACTGGAGTACATTTGAAAAAGCCTACAGTACTAGTGCTTGACTAATTTAGGGCACATATGACTGAAAATACAAAAAATAAATTTAAAGAAGAGAAGACTTGTCTTGCCGTGATTCCTGGGGGCTTACCAGCCAGCTGCAGCAACTGGGTGTTTCCATCAACAAAACCATTTACAGTTTTCATGCAAGAATAATGGAACAGATGAATGGCTGCTGGCAATCATGACCTGACAACTTCTGGAAGAAAGAAGAGGCCCACTATCACACAGGTCTGTGAGTGGGTGAAATCAGCATAGCAATCAGTAAGGGATGAAACCGTTGTGAGATCATTCACTAATCAGCCATGCCTTCGACAGGTCTGAAGGTGGTATCCTACATGAAGAAAGTGAAGACAGTGAGATCAGCGATAGCGAGCAATTCAGCTTTCTACATTCAGAAAGCAGTGAGATTTCTTCGGGTTCCCTGAAGACTAAAAGACTTTGCTAATTTAACCCCTTAGCACACAAGAACGCACTATAAATGTCCTGGTGCCCAAACTCCAAACCAAAGTCCATGGAATCCAAACCAAAGTCCATGTAATCATCGCAAAGTGCCAACACGTCTATTAAGCTTAAAATCACACCATACCACTCTATAAGGGACATATAATTCTGCCACATGATGACCATTACCAATACCACAAGATAAATACCACCATACTGATAATGAACAGACCACTAAAGAAAGTCCAACATCACCAATTATATCACAAAGCAGAAGCAAATACAGCAGAGAATACCCCCCCCCATCCAGTGAGGATCACTACCCCCCCCCATCCAGTGAGGATCACTACCCCCCCCCCCATCCAGTGAGGATCACTACCCCCCCCATCCAGTGAGGATCACTACCCCTCCCCATCCAGTGAGGATCACTACCCCCCCCCCATCCAGTGAGGATCACTACCCCCCCCCCATCCAGTGAGGATCACTACCCCCCCCCATCCAGTGAGGATCACTACCCCCCCCCATCCAGTGAGGATCACTACCCCCCCCCATCCAGTGAGGATCACTACCCCCCCCATCCAGTGAGGATCACTACCCCCCCCATCCAGTGAGGATCACTACCCCCCCCCATCCAGTGAGGATCACTACCCCCCCCCATCCAGTGAGGAACACTACCCCCCCCCATCCAGTGAGGAACACTACCCCCCCCCCCATCCAGTGAGGAACACTACCCCCCCCCCATCCAGTGAGGAACACTACCCCCCCCCATCCAGTGAGGAACACTACCCCCCCCATCCAGTGAGGAACACTACCCCCCCCCCAATCCAGTGAGGAACACTACCCCCCCCATCCAGTGAGGAACACTACCCCCCCCCCATCCAGTGAGGAACACTACCCCCCCATCCAGTGAGGAACACTACCACCATCCAGGGGCAATATGAAGGATTTTTGAATTCGGCAGCGGACGTGTAGGGTAATGTGTGTGTTGTGTGGTGGAGGGTGGGTGCACTGAGCAGCAAATCTACATGGAACCAGGCAGGTGAATTTACCATCAAATCACCACATGACACCTCTGTGGCCATACACACACACATATTCAGGTGCTCTGGGCACCTGTGCCATGCTGTCAGTGAGGGTAGTGGAGTGCACCGCAGGGTCACTGGCAGCATAGCACAGTGACAAGAGATCTGTGCCAAGGGCAGTATATATGTGGCCACAGACATGTGTCATACAGGGCAGTTTGGGACACTAAACATTAAGCACCTATAGTTTTTAGTGCCCCAAAGCTGCCTGACTGCTGCCTGTGTAATGCACACAGAGCAGCTCCAGCCTCCTCCCTCCTGCTGCACTTGTCTGTACTCACTGTGTACAGGCTGCTGTGTGCTCCGACAGTTCCCTCTCACTCTCCTCGTGTTCCCGGGCTGAAGGGGGAGAAGGGAGTGGAGGGACAGGCACTGACCTGCTACTGTGTCTCTAGGCAGCACTGTTGAGCACAGAGCAGGTCTGATGCAGCCCACAGTAAGAGAGATCGCTGGAGCTCTCGGCAGCTTTTCCTGCCTGGCTAGTTCTACAGAGACGGCAGTGGAGATGGTGCGTGTGCCCACAGAGTGAGCTCTGCGTGCCATAGGTTCGCCACCACTGTTTTAGGCTATTACAATGTGTGATTTACACATTCTAATTGATGGCAGTATGGCAGTATATGATAGGATCAATCAGACAACTTGGGGTTAAAGTACTCTAGGGAGTCTGAAAAATTGTTAAAAAAAAAACAAACAAAAAAACTAAAAAAATTATATTAAAAAAATCTAAAAATTAAAATCACCCACCCTTTCTCTAGAAGTCATATAAATAAACAGTAAAAATCAAACACATTACTGTATATACTTGTGTATAAGCCGAGTTTTTCAGCACAAAAAACCTCACCTCGGCTTATACACGAGTCAATTAAAAATAAAAATGTAATTCTCACCTTGCGGTACCCGGATCCCTGGCGGAGGTTCCCGATCCCCGGCGGCAGCTTCTGTCTTCTTTCTTCTCCGCATCAGAGAAGGCTAGAGAAGAAAGAAGACAGAAGCCGCTGGCCTGAATCGTGAGCCGCCGCCGAGAATCGGTGGTAAGTATCGCCGGAAGGTGAGTATTAAGTTTATTTTTTTTTAATGTTCTTAACATACAGGGAGCTGGCTGTACACTACAAGGTGGCCGGCTGGCTGTACACTACAAGGTGGCCGGCTGGCTGTACACTACAAGGTGGCCGGCTGGCTGTACACTACAAGGTGGCCGGCTGGCTGTACACTACAAGGTGGCCGGCTGGCTGTACACTACAAGGTGGCCGGCTGGCTGTACACTACAAGGTGGCCGGCGGGCTGTACACTACAAGGGGCTGGCTGGCTGTACACTACATGGGGCTGGCTGCCTGTATACTTCACCCTCGGCTTATACTCGAGTCAATAGGTTTCCACAGTTTTTGGTGGTAAAATTAGGGGTCTTGGCATATACTCGGGTCGGCTTATACTCAAGTATATACGGTAGGTATTGCCATGTCCGAAAATGCCAGATTTATCAAAATATAATAACGGTTTTTCACTACGTTTAACCCCGTAACAGAAAACAGTGCCCAATGCCATTTTTTTGCCATTTTGAAAAATATAAAAAAATTCAATAAAAAGTGATCAAAAGGTCGTACAATCCTAAAAATAAAAGCATTTAAAATGTCAAGCAAAAAACGACACGCTCTGTACACCAAAGTTATCAGCGTACAGGAGGTTTTAATTTTTGTAAATGTATAAAACATTATAAAACCTATACAAATTTGGTTTACACGTGATCAAATTGACCCAATGAATGAAGCAAACCTGTCATTTAGAGCGCACAGTGAAAGTTTAAATTTATAATAAATTTTTTATAAAATATATATAAATTTGATATTCCTGTGACTGTACCGACCCAAAGAAGAAAGAGAAAATGTTACTTGGACCACAGTATAAAACCTGTAAAAACAGGGTCCACAATGTTTGTCTATTTCATCGGACTTTTTTTTTTCCAGCTTTCTAATATATTGCATAGAATGTTAAAGGGCGTGACTAAAAGGTACAATTTGTCCCACAGATCAAACGTTCATACATCTCTGTAAAAGTAAAAATAAAAAAGTTTTTACTTTTGAAATGAGGGGAGTAAAAAACAAACGCAAAAACAAAAATAGGGCTGGAAAGCTTTACGTCTCTTCTCATTTGACAGTAAAACCAGTATATCCATTCCATAAGGAATAGACTCAACGGTAGACAGCACTGTTTGACCTGGTTGGGTCTCCTCAGTACAGCGTAGGGAACTGGATTGGCTCTGTGAGAGGCTATTGACTAGGGTCAGACAGTAGGTGTTCTCCTTAAAGAGAGTTTGCCAATTAAGGCCACCTTAAAGGCGTAGATGCTCCACTAGGGAATTCTGGGAAGAATGCAAATAAGTTTTCCAAGGTGTTAAAACGGAAAACTTCTTGTAGGTCATACTTGGTGTTAAGGGGGCTGTCTTTAAAGGTAGCAAAAGGAGGCATCGTTTTCCATTTAACACCTTTCTCAGTTTTTGGTGGTAAAATTAGGGGTCTCGGCTTATACTCGGGTCGGCTTATACGGTAATGTTCATTTTGAGTTAATTAAAGAATAAAAAATATGTACTATAAATTACAAAAAAAAAAAAAAACTTTCCACTTTAAACCACAAATTAAAAAAAAAATCTTTAAACTTTTATTACATTTTAACAAGCTCTGTGTGTCCCAAAAAAGTGGCGCAAATCAAACAAAATTTGCTCAAAAAGTCCTGGTCATTAGAGCCTTTTCAGGCCGTGTCACTAAGAACTTAAGTAAAAATGTTCTTACTTGACCCAGCCATCAGCCACCATCAAAGTCCAGGGTCAAAGAGGCTGCAGGAAAGCCAGTAGCTTGGTCATCCGATGTTGAACTTTGCTCGCCTCCCTCGACTTGTTTGTGCCTGTTGATGGACAACTATTCTTCCATCACTGTCTGGAACTTTCCGTGACATTTCCTTGGATTCTTGATATACTTCCTCTCCTCCCTTTATCAGAAACAACAATGGTTTCTTTCGCTTTCGGGCCTCCGTGGGATCTACTGACAGAATGTCAGTCCCATGGACTTTATCTAACATGTTAGTGATGTTCATTTATTTTATGACCTATATCCTCTTGGTACATACCTGTAATTGATGTCATGCATTGTTTTTTTTAACTGAGAATACGAATTTCATTTGTAGTATTGACCTGTGGAGCCTTCCTATTTGCCTGTGGATGATCGCTTGCCTCGCCATATTTTTCCATCTTTCCGCTATGGCGGATATGTTGCTTCTTTTGCTTACCTACCACTCTAGCCTTTGAGGATGTATTACAATGCCTCTTGCCAAACTAGCAGGATACGCTTACTTACTACCCCCCATGGGATTCCCTTGGTGATAACTGCCTGTCCAGTTATATTCCTTCACTCGCCCTCTTTGGTGCATTTGTTGTCCTTGATAGTGTTTTTGCACCCTAGCTTTTTGTACATGTCTGTTTCCCATGAGGGTCAGGGAAGCAGGTTTTACCATATCAGGACGTGTTTTTGTATTGCTGCAGTAACCTTTCCCTGCACTGAATACCGTACTTATTTTTATTTATTAATTTAATATCAAACCTTTTTTCTTTTTTTTTTTTTTTTTTGAGTGTAGGGTGGTATATCTGGAGATGGGTATCTTAGTATCACTTTGCACTGTGGATTTTCACTGAAGATATATATTAATTTATGGATATTGACTAGCTCTACCCATTTTCCTTTTAGAATGGTACCTGCGCATTTATTATTCTGGTTATACAATATTTTTTTACATTTTTTACCCCAGTTTGTGGACATTTACATGTACTTGACAGTGCACTTGTAATTCTACACATTTATTTTGTATATTTGGTGATTTTTGTGCTGAATACACTTATAATATATCTCTTCTTGTATCTAGTATTTTAAAATTTTCCACTGAATAAGA
This sequence comes from Engystomops pustulosus, assembly GCF_040894005.1. Lineage (NCBI taxonomy): Eukaryota > Metazoa > Chordata > Amphibia > Anura > Leptodactylidae > Engystomops > Engystomops pustulosus. The sequence continues at coordinate 125,233,527 of NC_092417.1, read as the reverse complement.
GTTTCCTTATTTTTTACTGTCTTTGCAGTTTTATGATAATCTGTGTCCTAAACATCTTGGCCAACTGTTACCCTTCCTTTATAAGATTTCTTTAAAGGTGCAAGCACATAATGTACCTTATTTCCTTAGTCCTTTGTACTCTGCATTTTGTGTTTTCATAGCATGTATGCAAATAATACACTAGTTGAATGGCCCATACTATCACCCTACGTACAAGTGTTGTACTCTACTGCGCATGCGCGAGTTGTGATCAGTATTGCGAGAGCTCATGCAGCTACGGAACGACATGCTGGAGCTTCACTTTTACAGGTGACTCTCTTCTAGAGGGCGCTAGAGATTGGAGGCACCTCGGGACTTTAAAGGTAGGCTTCACAGGCAAGGAGGCACTTACCCCTGAGGAAGTCGCATGGCTGCGACGTAATGCGTGGGGTGTTTCCGGCCACAAGTCTAGGATTGGGCTATTCCTCCCACTGTGTACCCAATACTGACTAGCTCCTTTTGTATGGATTTGGTCATGGCTCCAACATAGGGGGACTCCCTTGATTTGTATCTACATTTCATTATTTGTTCACATTGCTGTCTGGGAGTTCACCGACTCATAACTTGGGCTCTCTTTCTGAGTGCTTTTGTCTGATAGCGTACTGCTGCCATAACTCATTTATGCTTACTTGGTGTGGGGGTTTTGTCTTTACCATTTGCCGACTTGTGGCCGTCTGTGGATCTTTGTGCCTGACTCCGATCCACACGTTCTTGTTGATGTGTATTTTTACACTTTTTAAATGTTTTTATAAGTGTTGATGCGTAGCATCTTTTGTGTGTTTATCATATGTCTTGAAATAAAATTATCTATTCTTCAGCCTATACACATTGGCTTGCTTTGTTATGGTCATAATTATAAAAAATGTTCTTACTTGACCCAGCCATCAGCCACCATCAAAGTCCAGTGTCAAAGAGGCTGCAGGAAAGCCAGTAGCTTGGTATCTGGATATTTACGGATAACAGACGGAAGGAGTACACAGGATGGATTAGTAAAGAGATCATTGAGATGAGAGGGGAAAGGTAGGGAGGTGCGGCACTATGCAGAGCTTTGTGCATGATTGTGATTATTTTAACTGTATATGTACGGAGACGGGCAGACAGTGCAGTGACTAGCACAGATTAGAGGCATCCAAGAAATGGGGGGACTCTAGAGATAATTTGGAGATGCATGCGGCAGGAATGTGTAAGTGATTGAATATATGGTGCAAAGTAAAGGTCAGAGTCCAGCAACTTAATTCATTAAGTAAAAAAACTTCTTGCTCCTTCCCTCTCCACTTCATGTAACTGAAGTTCATATGCAACTGTTCAGACCCCATGCACACAAACGAATGGGGGACGCATGTATGGGTGCAAGCTTGCGGCCGTACATACGTACTCCATAGATGAAAATGGCCTTACAGATCGATATAGTGCCACACATGACCTATAGTGCCCCGAGTTACGGGCCGTGCGCCGTGCATAGCTATGGAGATGAGTCACCCCTCCTCCTCTCCATTGCAGTTGACCTATGCCCGCCTGGCCGTAGCTGTGCAGGCATACATCATTGTGCATGGGGCTTTACAGACAGCAGGAAAGCAGGCTACTATACTCATAGCTGTAGTGGAGTATAGGACAAAATACTATTAAAACAAATTGGTTAAATAAAAAAAGAAAGGTGGAGAGAAAAAAACAACAACACAGAAACACATTTATTTAATAAATATTATCAACTTCACAATTTTTGTTAATCATTTAATTATGCTTTGAATTTAAAAAAACAGGAAGCAGCAAACCATTGAATTAATTATTGCATATTCACAGATATGGAACAGCTTATTTAAGTATTGTCACATATAAATTTCTAGAGACCTTTACATGAAAACACTAATTGTAGAAAGATTTTCAGTTCTTACCTGATCCCACTGACACCTCAGTTGAATGCTTGTTAATGACTCGAATTTTGTCACCAAATCCATTTGCTTTTACTATTTGTACTGCAGCATCAGCCATGGGTTTGAAAACCTGCCAAAATAGGAAGACACAGGTATAGGCCAATTAGAATTAAAAAGTCACGTCATACAGAACTAAAATTTGCTGATGGCCACAGTTGGAAACATTCATTCATTTTTAATATCGTTCCCCCTAACCATTTCCCTGTCAAGGATGCATCTCATATGTCATCACAGGGTGGCAAGGATACAGAAGATTAGTCCTGAATTCTAGGAGCCATAACTTTGGATTAAATCTCCTTTGATAAATCAACGATTGTATTTCTAGGTGTCATGGATCTAGTAATATCATACATATCAACAGAAGAATGTCATGTTAAAATTTCATAAAATTACAATCTTCAAAATTTTATTGCCATAATCATATTGCCATGGCAATTGACACTTGAAGACTCATATTAGTCCATTTTGAAGCGAGTAACTTTGTTCTGCTCTGCAGGGTGGACACTAGTCTCCTGCCATGGATATAGCACGTCAAAACCGGAAACAACATTTTGGGGCAACTCCCCCTTTGTGGACATGGGTAATAAACTCTATACACACCTGTATGATAATTACAGTCAATACGATATTTTCTTTTTACAACATCTAACTACATGCTATATCGGAACAAAATATTATTAAAACAGCCACCATACATTACGCTGAAACTCAATAAGGACACATTAAAATTGCAATTTTCATTTAAAATGCATTAGGACTCAAGCGATAAATACAAGAGGTTTCCTTTTAAAGCAACCTTGTCCTCACTTGCTTTTCATCATTACCCATGATTTCCTCCTAAACATACCATCTTAGTTCATTAACCTGATGACCACATTCAAAGGAATGACATGTAACTGTAGTATCTCCAAACTTTTTCTCTAGGTTCTCTCTCCCTTTCTTTTCCTTTATTATCCTGATCTTTTTTTGCCCTGGTCTTTTTTTAGAATTTTGTTCAAAAAGTTAGACGATCTGTGTTCATTCAGTCGTACTTTAACCGATCTTGTAGTTCGATCCACGTATACTTTGGCACATAGGCATGTCATCATATAAACTACAATTTTTTTTTTAATATAAAAATATAGCATACAGTTTGATGCTGTAAAAAACCACACTGTATTGTCTGCGATCAAACAGGTGTATAAAGTATATTCAATCAAGAAAGGAAGCACGGCCCTGCCTGGTTCCAAACTCTAATAACTTCTTTATTCAGTGCATAAATAGCAATAAAAGTTTCCACTCAGAAGGACGATTTTCTTCTCATTGTTGTATAGAGTATATTACCTATGTCTATATGGCCCCAAAACAGTGCTTCCAGCTTGATCGATACGCTGTCTCCAGCGTGGACTATTCCCCTCTGCAGGATGGATGCAAAGGTTACTCGACGCAAAATCGCCTAAGTGTCAGTTGCTATGGCTTTATGAATATGGTGATAAAATGTTCAAGATGACTGTAATTTTATGAAATTTTGAAAGAAAGAAAAGGCATCATTCCGTTGATTGTATGATACTTTATGGGAGTGTAAAAGAAGCTCTCGTTGATGCTTTAGTCCATTTCTGCATAAAGTCTGCCATACACTTATATGTATATAAGAATTCAGGTTCAACCGGTTCACGATCGCCCACTATGTATTCACGGCAGCAGTCGGGTCCTGGTGCAAGGAGAGGGGCTTACGAGCTGAGCCCTCTCCATAGGCGGTAAGTCTTTGCTGCATATGCAGCAAAGACTTACCAGTAACACCCACAATCGGTGCTAGCATCGATCGTGGGTGTTATCCAGGCGATAGCTGCTAGAGGCTTCAAAAAGATGGCAGCACATGGGGAGGATCGTCGATCCGCGTGACGTCATCTGGGAGTGGCGATCCGACACCATGACAGCCTCGGGTCTTCCGAAGACCAGAGGTTGACTTGTGTTAACCAATTCATTACAATGTGCTATCAGCACATTGTAATGAATGAGGAGGAAAATCCCCATATACTGACATACTGTTGTTAACCCAATCAGACAACCTAGGGTTAAAGTACCCTAGGGAGTTTGAAAAATAGTAAAAAAAAAAAAAATAAATTATTAAAAAACCCTAAAAATTCTAATCACCCCCCCTTTACCTAGATATAAATATAAATAAACAGTAAAAATCATAAACACATTAGGTATCGACGCGTCCAAAAATGCCTGATCAAAATATAGCGGTTTTTCACCCCGTGACAGAAAATAGCGCTCAAAGTCAAAAATGGCATTTTTTTTGCCATTTTGAAAAATATTTAAAAAATCTATAAAAAGGTGATCAAAAGGTTGTACAGTCCTAAAAATTATATCATTGAAAACATCATCAAAAGTCCCAGAAAATGACACCACCCAAAGCTCCATACAATGAAGTATGAAAAAGTTATTAGTGCCTAAAAAAAAAAATAATTTTGTACAGGTGGTTTTAATTTTTGTTAATGTATGAAAACATTATAAAACCTATACAAATTTGGTATCCCCGTAATCATATTGACCCAAAGAATAAAGCAGACATGTAATTTGGGGCACACATAAAAGCTGTAAAATCCAAGCCCACAAGAAAACAGCACAAATGTGTTTTTCACCAGTTTCACTGCAGTATAGGGCATGGAATTTTCATTACCATCACTATGAAGTGAAATTTGTTACACAAAAAACAATCCCTCACAGAGCTCTTTATTTGTAAAAATAAAAAAGTTATAGATTTTTGAAGGTGAGGAGTGAAAAATGAAAGTTAAAAAACAGGAAAGGGCCTGGTCCTGAACCGGTTAAGGTGAAAAAATGGATGGAGAGGTTAAGGGCCGATTTTAGACAAAATGGGCCCAAAATGAATGTGACGGTTCATAAAACTGTTTTCTTTTGGGCCCCACTTTGTTTAAAGTGGGGCCCAAAAGAAAACAATTTTATGAACCGTCACATTCAGTAAGATTGCTCCCAGAGCAATAATAACTTAGTAGTTTACAAACAGTAGAAAGGTAAGGAAATCGGTAATAATGGGAGAAATATATAGCAGTTAGAAGATAAAGATGAAAGATTTATAAATAGATGATAGATTTAAAGATGCAGAAAAATAAAGTAGATTATATATAGATAGCTAGATAGATGATAGATAGATATGAGAGAGAGAGAGTGATAGATAAAGTAGAAAAGAGATAGAAGATTGATGTCCACTGTCCAGCCATGTCATGATTCAATCATCATTTTGTGTACACTGTTTACAAAATACTTTGTCCTAGCTATTGATTACCTTGTCTTTTTCAGCAGCTTCTCTGCTTGAAGGCCATGACTTTTACATAGCTAACAGAAGGACATTTAGTATAAACATTCTGATTCCCTCTAGTCTAGTATTATTCCAGTAAAAACTATACATCATTTGGGAAAATGGCTTAAAGGGGAGGTTCTGGTATATTCAGGCTAACCTCTAGCAATTCAGTATTTTATCACCTTTTCACACTCTCTTCAAGGTTTTTTCTTTTCTGATATACACGACTGCCTGCTTTGAAAGAAAATCAGTGTTTTGAGTACAACTCATGACTGTGTTTGTTATCATTCTCTGTACCCGTATCCTAGCGCTGGGAACAGAGATCTATAAATTTGGCAATCACCTTACAATTGTAGAAGGGCTGATATATAAAGATATCTAACATTAATTGTCGTCCCTGGGTTACTAAAATGGACATTTCACCATCAAGGTGACCTCCACAGGATTCCAGACCTCAGTGACCAGAATTGAGCGCTCGGGGAAAGTCTACTTTTATTGTCTACCTTGACTGTCACTTCTGTTTCACTGATCGGATGGACTGGGACAGGTCATTTCCTTGTGTAATTTAAAATGTCCATATATGACAGTAAATTCACTATAACTGAGGCGAAGAACCACTCGTAAGGTGATTGGACAGAGACGGACAGTCAGACAGTCTGTGATGCTAGTTGAAGCTGTGACACAGGAAGGAGGAAGTAACTCTTTGATGTCAAGACGTCCGCAGTGCTAGAGTGGGAGATATTCTGTTGTGATTGTCATAGTGTCGGTGATACTGTTTGTCATTAGAGTTGCTCACAGAAGTAAGTCCCAGAGATTTGCAGAGATCTGCCCTTTGACAGCATTGTAGTTGTGGACAGTTGTTTTGATCTGTAGTAAATTGCGGACCAAGAAATCAGATTGTGTCTCACATTAAATGCACAGGCAGAAGGTTGGCTTGATCCAAGTATACAGTTGGTTGTGCAGGTGTTGTTGAGAGAGGGTTATGAAGGACTGATGGAAAATTGCAAAGTGACATAATGGAACATAAGGACTGGTAGCATTGTGGTGGAAGAAAAGAAAGGTAGTAGCAAGGTTTTGAAGGGTCTGGATATGTCAGATGATCCCTTGAATTTACATAAGAGAGAAATCAGATCAGATTTCTAAACAAACACTTAGACCCTCTGGGTTTGACGGAAAGACCATGACAGAGTGAAAGAAGTCCAGGACTAAAGTAAATTGTCTATGACTCTACTCTTACGGCAGCAATAAAAGCTGGTTGAGGATAATAATTGTTGAAAATAACTGGTTTTTGTTGTAGTTTAGCTGAACACATTGAGGAACATTGAAAGAAACACTGACTGGCAGCATGTAGTGCAGGGGGAGTAAAGGCGCTACTGTATACACATAAGAGCAGTGCCCTATTGTGTCTCTGAGGCAACGATTTTTAACTATTTAGTGAAACCACACTGCTGCACAAGTAAATTATTGTACTGCTTGTCAAGGTGTTTTGGTGTATATACAATAGCAGAACGTGATTGTATTCACTACCAGAGCAGATTGCACAGTGGCATAATACTCTGTCTCCCAAATACTCTGCTTATGCCACCTTATGTCACTCAGTCTGAGGAGTATAGAGATGCCGTGTGGAGCAGCACCGTGTAGGAAAAATGTCGGGTGCAGGTCTTCAAAAGGGTCCGATTAAAACCACAGCAAACTTCAATAAGAAACAATGAAACAGCACTTGGTAGTGAAAAAAGTGAAATTTCTTTATTCCACCATTAACAAGCAACATTTTTCCTTCTCCGTGAAGGCATTATCAAGGTATAGTTTTAAGGTCTAAACACGACTATGGACCCATATGGAAGGCTAGAGATTTCCTCAACTCTGCATGGACACCCCTCTAAGCATGACAAGCTAAGTCCCCGAGAGTACGATCTAGGAGGGGTTTATAGTTATAGTTCATAGAGTATAGGAGAGACAAAGCCGCCGGGACGTTAAGATCCAAGCAGCGTACATGGGAAGCTTGCTACTTAAAAGTCAACTGAGAAGACAGATGGAGCTCTTCCATTCTGGGAAATGCCTCAGACTTGGTATAGTTTACTTTAATAGGTGCTGAGGGAACCAAATCTATTGAATTCCGCTAAGATGGATGGAAAAGAAATCCGGGGTTGGGTTATATACAGGAGGAGATGGTTGGCGTACAAGGCGGTTTTAAATTGATGGGAGCCGACATGAAGACTGCATATTAGGGTTACTGAAAGCCTTCTCCATGTCCGCTAAGATGATACTTTATTAGTATTGTCCCGAGCCTCGTTTGCACACAATAAGCCCACTAGATAATCATGGATACAAATATGGGAGTATTAGGAAGTTGGCCATTAGTTTAGAAAGTAGATTAAAATCTACATTTATAAAGGAAATGTGGCGATAATTGGAATAGAATGATCCTTATCTGGTTTAAGGATGATAGTAATGGATGCCTACAAGGATTGGCAAAGGGAGGGAACCAAGAAGGAAACAATACTGAATACCTGGTTCAATAATGGGGAAAGCTCTACTTTCAGGGCCTTATAGAAGTAGGGGGTAAAGCCATCTGTTCCAGGGGACTTGCAAGCCGAAGTGGAGTTTATGAACAGTTATGATTCGGTTAAGTCTGTTTCCAGTTCCTCCCGTGGTTTAGTAGTCATGCAAAGTACAGCTGTCTCATGGACATATGCCCTGGAGGTTATACAGGTCAGTGTAGTAAGCTTATAAGATGTCATTAATAGTCTCTGGGTCTCGAGTCAACTGATCATTCCAATCCCTAACCTGAGGTACATAGGTGCTAGACGATCTGGGATGGAGAAGTATGGATAGGGGTCTCCAAGATTTGTTTGAATGTTCATAAAAGAAGCGTTTACCATTGTCCTACCATTAATATATATATATAGTGTTCCCTGTAATAAATAACACCTTGATTAATAATCAAAGTGTGACATATATTCATGAGGTATAAAGAAATAATTTCCTAGTAATAATACTATGGTAACAATATGGTCACAGTGTGGTCAGTTTTGCTGTGGGGTGACTGTAATCAATGTAATATAATATTGTAAAAGACTGTGGTATTTTTAGCTTTGCCTGTTACTGATCAGTACTGTGGTCGCTGACTGACCTTCTGGTATAACCCTAATCAAGAGTTGTGTCACAAAGTCTGATTTCCAATTCACATAGAGAACATGGCACACACCAAACTGGTTTTCTTTAATTTTTTTTATTTTTAGCGTTTTCAACGTATAATTCACACATAATTCTATACAGATCAGAGGTAATATACGACGTTTCGGTCATCACGACCTTTGTCAAGCATGATCTGGCAATGTCTGCAGTAGTAGGGAGGAGAGTGGTGAGGCTGCCTCACACAAAGCAAATAACAAATGGCTGGTTCTGAAACAGTGGCACATTCAAGTATATTGTATCCCATAGCATGGTGGCCTTGCTCAGAGTATTGACCCTGCGTCTGGAGGCATTGATACTCAGGCCCAGAGATAATCATTATGAGGTAAATACTGAGTAGACAACTATAGGATATGCAATTAAAGATGGTTTATATGTCAATGGAGAGAGGACGATTTTTTATAAGAAGCACCGAAAGCCAAAATCGTCTTTAAGGCCATCTGGTTTAAGGCTCCTCACCCTATATATCCAACGGCTCGCAGTTTAGAGGAGCAAACACTCCGGAGGCAGTAACTAGAGAAGCGCTGCTGCCGTGTGTGTACAGACGCGCCGCGGCGCATCTATCCCAGATAGACATCAGGAAACTGACACAGCGCAGTGCTGTGTCTTGATCCACACGCGGAGTCGTTGTGTTCACCAGTGGTTTGCTAAACACTGGTGCTTGCCGTTGGGAGATATAAATTACACACGGCTGTCTCCTCTAATGCTCTTACAAAAATTATTAAGAGGACGTGAAAGAATACCACAACAAGAAAAACACATATGGGGACTTCCTCTTGCATTATTGTCCCAGGCTTACAGTATATAGCCTCTGTGACATTGATTGACTGTGTCTCACCGTGTCACACTAGTACCTTATGGTTGTTAGACATACATGAGTCTTGACAATTTTATAAAAATAATTAATAAAGGTTATATTTTAAAGGGGTTGTGTCACCATAGCAAATGGCTGTAATTGGGCCCAATGCATTGTGACAAGTACTTTCACCATTTACACTTATTACAAAATCTACAGCCTTACTGAGATAACTCCTCTTGTTCTGGTTGCTGGCGCCCCCTGGTGATAGCTGTGTCCCGTCCTGAGCTACAGCTCATCTGGCCGAGTCTGCGCAGAAGGATTCCCCTAGCTGCTCTACACTACAGATCACTCCACACAGCTCCTCTCCACACTGAGAGATCAGCTGACACACTGCAGCCAATAGGAGGCGAGAGAGGAGGAGGGGCAGAGATTGTGCTGTGATGGCCACTACTTACCAGCTCCACAGGAGCCTACAGCAGCAGATACAAGGTAACTGCAGCCAGACAGACATGACTATCTGCAGCTCAGAGTTGTCCCCCACCTAACATGGATCATAGCAATATGGCAGCCCTCTCCTCCCTCCACCATTAGTCTGGTCACACAGGAGGCTGCAGAGATAACACAAGTAACAGGCTGATCTCTGATCTCTCCTGATGCAGTCCTCCTCCTGTACTCTCCACCATGCACTGTCCCTCCATGCTACACTGCTGTCCTGCAAATGGGCCCCTGTGCCTGACTAGCAGGGAAGTAGCTAAAGATCAGTAACATGTGAGAAGCTGTCACCTATTTATCTATCTATGCATCTATCACCTGTCATCTATCTATCACCTGTCATCTATCTATCCATCCATCCATCTCATATCTATCTATCTATCACATATACATCTATCTCTCTCATAAATATCTATCTATCGAGTTAGTTGCAATTCCTTACAAAATACACAGAAAGAGATGCAATTAACGGCCCCAAAGTAACATACAAAAATACAAAAGTTTATTAGTAAAAGTCATAAAAACAACAAAAAGTCCATGTTATTGCACCTAATTTTGGACAATCAGTGCATACAAGTAGAGCAAAACAATGTATTCTCACAGCATCATGGTCGGTCAGGCGGACAGTAAAGTGTAAATATGTCGGAGGTCTAGAAAAATGCAGGGACGCCAAACTCCATGCGTATCCTCACTTCGAAGTGACTTCCTCAGGGGTAAGTGTCACTTTGGAGTGATGATACACGTGGGGTTTGCCTCCCCTGCACCCACCTAGACTTCCGCCATGCATGTCAGCCTGACCGACCATGATGCTGTGAGAATACATAGTACATTTGTACTATGTGCAGTGACCTGTGTAGTGTGCAGGGGGCGCCAGATTCAGGATTTCTAACGCAAGTTCTTCATGAATCTGGTGCCCCCTGCACTGCTTTGACAGACTGCACCAACTTTTTTTGGTGCACTTTTAACCCCTTCACGCTCCGTGGCGGATATATCCGCCACGGAGCGCAGTGACTTAGCACTCAGTGGCGGAAATATCCGCCACGGCGCTTATGCCGGCTCGGCTCTGGATCAGAGCCGAACCGGCATCGGGAGACACGGGGTGCCGGCTGTAACTAATAGCCGGCACCCCAGTGTAACACCCGCGATCGGAGTTGTCTCCGATCGCGGGTGCTTAACCCTTTAAATGCCGCGGTCAGCGCGACCGCGGCATCTAACATGCATCTGGGGGAACTTTCCCCCACGATCGGCCCCCCGAACCGTTTTCGGGGGGCGCCGATCGTTGCTATAGTAACTCTGGGGTCCGATCTGGACCCCAGAGTTACCTGCAAGAACTGCCAGTAAGATGGCGTCTGTGACGTCATCTTACTGGCACAGTGCCAGCCTATGCAAGTGTATAGGCTGACACTGATAATACTCTGCAATACATGAGTATTGCAGAATATTATCACGAAGAAGCAATCAGATGATTGCTTCTTCATGTCCCATGGTATAAAAGTGAAAAAGTTAAAAAAAAAAAGTTATTCAATAAAAAAATAAAGTCATAAATCACTAAAAATGCCCCAAACCCCCAAAACATATAAAGAGCCATATAACTCAAAAAAAAGTCTAAATCATAACACAAACCCCACATATATAGTATCACCGCGTCCGTAACAACCCGTAGAATAAAAGTAAATCATTGTTGAACCCCCACGATAAACGCCGTAAAAAAAAACTGCTATAAACCTTCCAAAAATTATGATTTTTACCTTTTCAATCCCACAAAAAATGCTATAAAATGCGATCAAAAAACCATATGTACTCAGACATGATACTGGTGCAAAGTACAAGATGTCCCGCAAAAAACAAGCCATCAACCAGCTCCGTAGCCAAAAATGTAACAATGTTATGCCACTTAGAAGACGGCAATACATAAATGATAGATTTTTCCCCACATTAGGGTTTTGTTTGACAAATTTAGTAAAACGTAAGAAAATATATTCATGTCTGGTATCCCCGTAATCGTATTAACCCATAGAATAAAGATAACATGATTATTAGTCTATACGGTGAACACCAAAAAAAAAAAAAAGTAAAAAATCCAGTACAGAATTGATGCTTTTCTACTCCTGCCCTCAAAAAAAGTTCCTAAATTTTCAACAATAGGTGATACCAACCCCAAAATGGTAACAATGGAAAAAGCATCTCGTCCCGCAAAAAAAATGCCGTCACATGGCCCCAATAACGAAAAAGCGAAAATTTTATAGCCTTCAAAAGGGGCCAATGAGGAAACTAAAATCCTGGCAGCTGCAGCGCCCTCCTTCCCTTCTGCACCTCGCTGTGCCCCCATAACACAAGTCACAGCCACATGTGGGGGGTCTTTGTACTCAGGAGAAATTGCAGAACAAATTGTATGGTGGGTTTTCTCTTTTTATATTTTGGAAATGTGTAAATTTTAGTGCTAAATGAACGTATAAGGGAACAATATGACCATTCTAAATTTCACCTCCATTTTGATTCAATTACTATAAAGATCTCAAGGGGTTAACAATCTTCGTAAAAGCGGTTTCTGATAGCTTGAGGGGTGCAGATTTGAAAATGGGTAGATTATATAGGGGGTTTTGATGCTAAATATGTAAAATTTCATTCAAAACTGTATTTATCCCCAAAATAGTCAATTCTGAAAATCCGGAAAAGCGATATTCTATTTGTAAGCCGCGTGACATCAAAATAAATTATCCAGACATTTCAAAAATTATGAAAATGTAAAGTAGACAAATGGGAAATGTTATTCAGCAACTTATTTAGGTGGTAAATCTATCTGCCTGAAAACGCAATGATTTAGAATTTCGAAAATGGCAAATTTTTCCAAAAATTTATCATATTTTCTTTTTTTTTGTAAATAAACGCAAAACTTATCAGCCAAAATTTACCACTAAAATGAAGTACAACATGTGGGGAAAAAAACAATCTCAGAATCGCTTTGATAAGTAACAGTGTTCAAAAGTTATAACCATATAAAGAGACGCAAGTCAGAATCCAAAAAATCGGGCTGAGCCTTAAGCTACAAAATGGCTGCGTCCTTAATGGGTTAACCAGGAGCGTATGACACATTTCTATTGGAATTCTATTGGATCAGTAAATGCAGGGACTATTTGAGCACAGCAGGTGGAAGGAGACTGAAGGCTGAGCGCTCTGTAGCACTGAGTTGTGCAATAACTGCCGCTGTCAGTGCTGTGCATGTGCCTGGCTAGGCCCCTCCCACATCTGCATCTGTGTGGAGCAGAATAGAGGCTGAACAAGCATCATAATAACAAATAGAAAGGAATCTTTAATTCCAGGTAACCTTTACAAATAGATTTTTGAAATATTTTAACCTCTGACAGCTTTTTGTAGTCAATTGCTTCATGGCATAACCCCTTTAAGTGTTACAATTTATCCCTCTTTCCCAAACTTCCCTTGGCACATACTGAAATCTTTCTGGTGGTGCACATCGTGAGTGTTTCCTCTGTACAGTGTGAACATGCTCCTACCTATTGCCAACTAAAAGTGTATGCCTCAGTGGGGGAGTAGCTAACTACCTAGGATAGAATCCAATATTCAGGCAGCCGTGCCCTTGAGGTCATGATAAAGCGCATAAAACAAACCGAAATTTAAAACGTTCAAAAAAAAAAAAATTATAATTAAAAAAACCCTAAAAATTCAAATCACCCCCCTTCCTCTAGAACTGATATAAATATTAATAAACAGTAAAAATCATAAACACATTAGGTATCGCCGCTTCATAAAATGCCAGATCAAAATATAATAAGTTTTTCACCTTGTAACAGAAAATAGCGCCCAGTTTTTTGCCATTTTGAAAAATATTTTTTAAAAAAATCAATAAAAAGTGATTAAAAGTCGCACAGTCCTAAAAAGGAAAGCAATGAAAATGTCATCAAAATTACACCACACACAGCTCTGTACACCAAAGTTATTGGCGCCAGAAGATGGCAAAATCAAAAAAATATTTTTGTACAGGAGGTTTTAATTTTTGTAAATGTATGAAAACATTTTAAAACCTATACAAATTTGGTATCCCCGTAATTGTACTGACCCAAAGAATAAAGTAGACATGTCATTCTGGGCGCACAGTGAAAGCTGTAAAATCCAAGGCCACAAAAAACGATGCAGATGCGGTATTTCACCATTTTCACTGCAATTGGAATTTTTTCCCAGGTTCCTAGTACACCATCACTAAATACCATCACTATGATGTGCAATTTGTTATGCAGTAAATAAGTCTTCACAGAGTTCTTTATGTGGAAAAATAAAAAAATGTTATAGATTTTTGAAGGTGGTGAGTGAAAACGTAAGTGAAAAACCTAAAAAGGGCCAGGTTGTTAAGGGGTTAAAGGGAGTTTCAGGTAGAACCTCAGGGAGTTGAAGATTTTTGGTAGAGTCATGTGTAAGGACCTCATCCTGATGTTATTTCCCTGTTTAGTCCCTGTTTTCCGCATCATCCATTTGGTCCCGCTAAAAACTGAGCTGAAAGGAATGGGTGGCTAGAACAGGTCTGAGGTTATCTAAACGATCTTGAGTGGATGGTTCTACAGCCTCTAGTGAAGACACTCTAATCGGCGGACGTATCACAGATAATTGTGCCCTATATTATTGTGCAACATCCCCCACCGGGGCCTTGCCTTTTCTTGGGGCCTAGAGACAGCCGGGCCCGGAATACCTGAGTGTCTGGCGGTTGCGGCCTAGGCACCCTAGTGTCACAGTGCTTTATATGGGGACCGGAGGGCTGTCCTACATCCTGGTAGGTCTCCAGCAGGGTGGTGTTGGCAAGAAATGATGAGGGAGAGGCTGCCCTGGGGCAACCCTTTGGTGTCTGGAGTATGAGTCTCTGTGTGGTGGATAGGGTGCCCGGGATGGTGACAGCCGTATTAGCAGGGACCAGACGGAGGCAGACGTTGAACACAAATAACTTATAGTTCCTTATTGGAACCGGCAGGAACAGTAGCAACGTGCCTTGACAAATGGTAGATTGCTGGGACTGCAGTTGGAGAGGGAACCACAGGAATGGATTGTCAGCCTGGATGCAATGGCAGGCTGGAAGATAGCTGTGTCCTAGCAGGATGCTTCAGCTTGTCCTGGGTTGCTTCAGATATCACCCTTAAAGGTAGGATGATACCCCTTTCTCTCACTAACTAGCTCTTCAGAGCTACTCAGGCAGTGAGCTGAGCTCTGGCTGCACTGGTCTGTCTTCCTGTTTTAGACTAGACTGCCTCTAGAACTTTCCTGAGCAGGGGTTTTATTACTCCCACTGGTCAGGTGGTGGTTCCTCCTCCTATTGCATCCCAGCTTACAGATATAGTATATAACACATGTGATTGGTCAACACAGATTACATCACATTCTACACTTAACTCCTGCCTTACCAGGCAGACTCTACCGCTGCAGTGTTCCCCTGTGTTATGTAGTGACCTGCTGTGGGGTTGATCAGACCCTACACAGGCTGTAAGCAACATGGTGGGGCGTATTCGCAACAACCCCTCTGCCTTGCATCGGCAGGGGTGTTGCAATTGTTTCAGTCTAACATCATAACTCTCCTGTTCGGGATGGAATGCAAGTGGGAACGCAGGGTGCTCAGTTCTGATGAAATAAGTACCAGATAAGAAGTGTAGGCTGGAGAGAGACTGGAAGAATATGATGTGGTCAGGGAGGTTGATTACTCCAGCACAGATTGCAAGAGCAGGACTGAGTCTTTATTGAAAAGCAGGGTCGGCACGGATGTCGGCTCTATAATTAAAAATAATCTTATAAGCTTTATAGATTCAGCAGTTGGGTGATCACCAGTATTGTGGGTGGCCCCCCACGTGCCTGAATGACCTCCATATGATGCCTTGGCATGCTCCTGATGAGGTTGCCGATGGTTCCCTGAGGGATCTCCTCCCAGACCTGGACTACAGCATCCTCCAACTATTGGACAGTCTGTGGTGCAACGACATGTTGGTAGATGGAGCGAGGCAGGATGTCCCAGATGTGCTCAATCGGATTCAGATCTTGGGAACAAGCGTGCCAATCCATACCTTCAATTGCAGGAACTGACATACTCTACCCACATAGGTCTAGCATTGCCCTGCATTAGGAGACTGCACCCTCATATGGTCTTACAAGGAGTTTGAGGATCTCAGCTCAGTACTTAATTGCAGTCAGGCTACTTCTGCCCACCACATGGAAGGCTGTGTGGCCCTCCAAAAAATGCTACCCCATACAATTGTAGACTCACTGTCAAACCAGTCATGCTGAAGGATTTTGCAGGCAGCAGATCGCTCTCCATGGCGTCCTCAGACTGTCACATGCGCAGTGTGAACTTGCTTTCATCTGTATAGAACACAGGGCACCAGTGGCGAATTAGCCAATCCTGGAGTTATCTGTCAAATCCCAAGAATCCTGCACGGTGTTGGGCTCCGAGTACAACCCCCATCTGTGAACGTCAGGCCTTCATTTCATCCTCATGGAGTTGGTTTTCAACACATGCACATTTGTGGCCTGTTGGATGTAATTTTGAAGGGCTCTGGCACTGCTCCACCTTACACAAAGGCAGAGGTAGCAGTCCTACTGCTGGATTGTTGCCTTCCTATGGCCCCCTCTACGTATCCTGGTGTACTGGCATGTCTCCTGGTAGCACCTCCAACCTCTGGACACTACTCACAGACACAGCAAAATCTTCTTGCCACAGCTCACATTGATGTGCCATTCTGGATGAGCTACACTAGCCGAGCCACTTGTGTAGGTTGCCTAGGCATTGTAGGGAGGTCATACATGCACATGGAGGTCACAAAACTGAGCCTCATTTTATCTGGTTTTACGGACATTATATCAAAGTTGGGTCCACCTGCAGTGTTTTTCCACTTGGATTCTGTAGAGGACTCCAAATCCAGGCCTCCATTTCATGTACACAAACCACTTGCCCTGGTTCATTTGCAGAAAAACAGCAACAAGGCATGATGTTGCCATCACCATGCTCCACAGTAGGTAGCTGTTCTTTGGATGCAACTTGGCATGCACTCTACCTACACACACACACATACATACATACATACATACATATATTATATAGAAAGACAGCCCCCCCTTTAGTATATAGGCAGCCAGCCCCCTGTGGTATATAACCAGCCAGCAACCTGTGGTATACAGCCCGGCTGCCCCCTGTTGTATACATAGCCAGTCAGCCCCCTTTAGTATATAGTCAGCCCTGTGTAGTAAGCCCCCAGTTTACCCAGCACAAAAAAAAAACTGAGTAGTCACCTTTCCGACGCCCATGGCTGGTCCTCTTCTTGCTTCAGCTGTAGGTCAGCAACGGGTCCGTGCACACGGCCTGGCTGCCCACGCTATAATGTCAGTGGCAGCTGGCGTCAGATGTGTGGCCGTGCGTGTGCACAACAGAAGAAGAGAAGACCTTGGGGGCCCCGAAAAGGTAAGGTTTTACTATTCAGCCCTGTGTAGTAAGCCCCCAGTTTACCCAGCACAAAAAAAAAACTGAGAAGTCACCTTTCCGACGCACATGGCTGGTCCTCTTCTTGCTTCAGCTGTAGGTCAGCAACGGGTCCGTGCACATGGCCTGGCTGCCCACGCTATAATGTCAGTGGCAGCTGGCGTCATAGATGCGTGGCCGTGCGTGTGCACAACAGAAGAAGAGAAGACCTTCAGGGGGGCGCCGAAAAGGTAAGGTTTTACTATTTTTTTTCTTGACTCGAGTATTAGCTGGGTTTGAGCTTTTCAGCACATTTTTTGTGCTGAAAAACTCGGCTTATACTCAAATATATGCAGTCGTTTTTTTTCAGTAAAATTGTAAAAAAATATATAGTATATATAAAAAATATTACATATAAAAAATATTATATATTATACACAGAACTTCACTACGATTATGGTGATACCGCATTTAAGATATTATTTTATGGTACAGTGTACAGCCTCAAAAATATACAAAAAGAAAGGACACCAGAATTCACAATTTTCTTTCCCTCCATACAATCAAGAGCTATTAACATCTCATCAATAAGCTAAAGACCCACCCAAATGAGATATAGAGATATATATATATATATAATTTTTTTAAAATTTATTTATATTTATATTATTTAACCCTAGAATGCATACCTGGGGCCTCGCAGGCCCGCTCTGTTAGTTGTTTTCTTTTTACTGCAAGATTACTTTAGTTAGAATTCTGAAACTCTAGGTATTCCTCAGTTATATAGTTGTTAGTCATTTCCAGTTGTTCATATATTTTTATGTTACAGGCATTTCGGTATAATAACTCTTTTTGGTGAATAACCCATATTTACATACCTGGGGCCTTTTAGGACCATACTAGGTTTACATGTGATCCTAAGTCTTTTTGTCTTTTCTGTTGCTGGGAAAAACTTGGACTTAGGCTGCATTCACACTGCCGTTGCCTGTACCGTAGCGGGCAACGGTAGCGCACACGGAGAGGGTTCACCCCCGCCCCTCTCCATAGGGATACATGGCGCACGGCGCCGTATTACGGGAAAAGATAGGACAGGGCGCCGCAGGGCGCCGTGCGCCCATTGCCGTCTATGGGGGACGTATATCGGCCGTATATACGTCCCCATACGGTCGTGTGAATGTAGCCTTAGTCTTTATGACTCTGCTGTTGCTGCGCAGAGTGTGGATTGTACCTGCCTACATGGTCATGTGATCTTGGGAAGGAGGCTACCTCATGATGTCATGCGTCTCTGACATCATCATAGTTCCTGAACAGGAAGGAATCAGCTTTCTTGTTTCTAGAAAAAGAAACTCTGAGCTCCACAAATCCAAAGATTTCCACTTCACCTAAAAGAAAGTGGTGACCTGCTGAAAGTGAGAGGAGGGGGCTGTACAGACACTAACAAAGAGTCTACAATTGTAATAATTTTTTTTCATTATAGTTTACTGACTTCTAAGGTTACAATGGCACAGTCTACATCCAAGGGTTTGACTGACCAAGAGTACATGCCACCAGCTAATGTCTCTACTTCATCATTGAGTGATTCTTCAGATGATGAAGAAGAAATGGATCCAGCAGAACGTACAACCAGAACATCCAAAACAAATGTTTTTTTGGGACAGTACTCCTAGGGTTCTTGGATGCATCCCATCACATAATATTGTAAGAGTTGCTCAAGGAACTGTAGGAATTCCACAATTCTTGTCCAAAAGAGAGATTTTCTGTAAGCTATGATCAGATGTGGTATACGTTTGCAAGGATCATTCTTCAGACCATATAACATGTGAAAGATTTTGCGGTCATTAGTAAATTCAAAAAGGAAACTTTGAAAAGAAATATTACTGCAGCATGTTTACTGCAACTTTAATATACAAAAAAAACACTTTTAGACAAAAAAACATTATTATAAAGAGTTATATCGAATGAGTATATTGGGCGTTTTAAGCCCGTTCAGTTACTTTGGGTTTTTTTTTCACAAAATGTTTTGAATTATTCACATCTTAGGATGCATTCTCACTAGTGCTGGTGTCTGCCAGGAGGTGATCCACAATGGATATGATCTCTTGGTAACTGCAGTTAAGACTGCCGGAATGCCCGGATTCTACCAGCCTTAGCTGGGGACAGGCTCGGACTGGCCTGCCGGGATACCGGTCAAAACCCCGGTGGGCCCTTATCATAAGTCACCATCTCCTGCCTGTGTCTGTGAGCAGGAACATTCAGCTGAGGCTGGAGGAGGGGGCAGCAAGGGGGACTATGACATTCTGCAGGAGGGAGAGAGATTCTCTGTTCTTCCCACAGCAGTGCTGGGGCAGTGAGTGAGACATTTCCTCCTCACAGCACTGAGCACCTCAGCCCCTGAGTCACTGCAGGAGAACGTGGCCCCTGATTCATTGCTGCTGCCTCACTGGAGGAGAAGACAGTGAGCTGTCACTAATTACAGACCAGAGGACGTGGGCCCCCTTTCCTCCTGGTCATGACAGACATCAGGGGCCACCAATCAGCTAGCAGCTGCTGCTGGAGTGTCCTCCCCCTGGCACAGAACAGGCTGCACTCATGTGCAGGAGTTTAGGACGGATGAGGAGCTGCTGCTCTCCCCATGATGGCTTCCAGCACAAGAAAAAGGTACAAAATAAAAGTGCATCACATTTATACACACACAGTGCACCTCATTACATCCCTGCAATGTGTATATACATATAGAATAACAGTGGACTCAAGAACTACAACTCCCAGCAGTTGAATGAGATGCTGAAAGTTGTAGTTATTCAATTGACTGTGTTAAGCGTTGATGTAGAATAAGGAGTGATGTCACACGTAACGCGCTGACTGTGTTTAGAAATGGAATCAAAGCGCACGGTGGGGAGGAGCTGCGTTTCTATGCAAACGCATGTGATGGATAACCCGCACCCAGTGTCTTGTATTGTCATAATGCAAGGGCTAGAGGAATCAAAACGTTCAGCCTCCATATTACCAGCATACCCCGCGTTACGTGTGACCGCAGCCTCAGTATTACCATCATACCCCGCGTTACGTGTGACTGCAGCCTCAGTATTTCCACCATACCCTGCGCGTTACGTGTGACCGCAGCCTCAGTATTACCAGCATACCCTGCGCGTTACGTGTGACCGCAGCCTCAGTATTACCAGCATACCCTGCGCGTTACGTGTGACCGCAGCCTCAGTATTACCAGCATACCCTGCGCGTTACGTGTGACCGCAGCCTCTGTATTATCACCGTACCCAGTGTTACAAAAATCTTTGATTTTCCATTTTTACCTCCCCGTCTTTAAATATCCATAACTGTGTTATTTCCATGTACAGAGCTGTATGAGGCTTGTTTTCTACATAACAAATTGTACTTCCTAGTGATGGTATTTAATAATCTATGCCATGGACTGGAAAGCGGGAAAAAAATCCCAATGCGGTAAAATTTACAAAAAACATACTTATGCCATTTTCTTGTGGGCTACGTATGTATGGCTTTCACTGTATGCTCCAAATCATAGCTCCCCTTAATTCCTTGGGTAAGTGTGATCACGAGGACACCAAATTCATAAAGCTTTTATTCAGTCTTTATATACAAAATGAAAACCTTTGGTACAAAAAACAATGTCTTGAAGGGGTTTTCCCACGAAGACGGGATAGGGCCTAACGTAATGATCAGTGGGGTCTCAGTGCTGAGGGGTCCGACCGACCTTTTATAACTGTATTTGCAGATCGTAAGAGCATCTTGTTCCTACCATTTACTGCAATATAGCTGCATTGCAATATGTGGCCACCAAGATGAAAGCCTGTATGCAAATGACCCTGAGGGGCTCCATAGGTGTTAATGAAGATTGCTTACAGTCCTTCATCCTTGTGGTAGATGACCTTTTAATGCTCACAGTGGCATTTTGTAGGTTAATACCTGTGATTGGTACCAGCAATCAATTTAGGGGGATATTCATCGGCCATGCCCCCATGTCCTGCTGGATACCTGGAGAGACTTGGGGTATTGTCACACGTTAGCATTTTAATTGTGTTTTGTAACTCATTCAAAATGTGTTGTGCCGCTGTCAATTGCATATTCGTTTGTATGAAAACACATGCGATCGACAATCCGCACCCGGTGTCTTGCTTTTATACAATACAAGACAACGGCGCTGATTGCCGATCACTTCTGTTTCTATACAAACAAATATGCAATTGGACGCAGGCGCCCCAGTGCGTTTTGAATCTGTTACAAATCGGAATCAAAACCCTAACAAGTGACAGCACCCTGAGGCCTATTGATGTATCTGCTGGAAAAAGCAGCCGCCCGGCAAAACCATACCAGGTCCATCCTGATGTAGTTTTGTGTCAAAACAGCAAACGAAAGTTTGCAGGTTTTTCAAAATAATTCAGGCAAGCCCCGCGCCCAACCTAGACCCCTTCACGCCCACATGTCATGGAGGTAGCGTAGTTGCTTTTATAATCGCAAATTCTTTATACACCCCCCCCGGGTGTGTATGAAGAGGACTCAGCCTGTGAACCTTCTTCATATACAAGCAGTCCCTGGGTTATTTACAAAATAGGTTCCTTAGGTTTGTACTTAAGTTGAATTTGTATGTTAGTCGGAATTGTATATTTTATAATTGTAGATCCAGACAAAATTTTTTTGTCCCAGTGACAATTAGATTTCTAAATTCTTTGCTGTAATGAAACAAAGGATTATCAATAAAGCTTCATTACAGAGACCTTACAGCTGTTCATCTAGGACAGTGGTGGCACTCGGAGCCCTCTATATGGGCACTCTTGCCATCACCCCAGGGCAGAGTTCGCCAGACAGGACTGCAAGGCCTCTTGCAGTCCCAGGCAGCCCAGGACCCTAGAAGGAAGCTACAATGATAATCCAAACTTCTTCTCCTTCTTTCTACTGTATTGGTGTCCTCAGGGTCCTATACAATTTAATCCTGTGAAAGAGCAGGGAGTAATAAGTTACTGCTTAAATTGTCACATCGGCACTTTGCGAAACATATGTGGGTTTTGGTTGTAGTTTGGGCACTCAGTGTCTAAAAGGTTTGCCATCACTGATCTAGGACTATAGTAACATCCAGAGATTTCACATAGGTCACAGTGGGCAGAGGGGTCCGTCTGTAACTAGGGGTTGTCTAAGTTGGGTGTCCTTAAGTAGGGGACCGCCTGTACCTGAAACCTGTTAAGGACATAGATGTCCTTTAAGGGCTGCACATGGTACATGTATCACCAGATCAAGGATTGTAAACCAAGCACAATGACATTCATGTGTGCCCCCTCTGGCAGGATCTGCTCTTCTTTTAGCTTCTTATTCCCTTGTTTTTACAAAAAATATGTTTTATTATGCAAATGAGCCTGAAGGCTTATGCTTCTTAGGAGTTAATGGAACCTGGAGTCCCTCAGACTAATTTGCATAATTTTTAAAGCACTTCTTTCTTAAAAACAAGGGCATAACAACCTTAAAGAAGAGCAGATCCTGCCAGAGAGGGCACACACAAGTATGTTTGGTTTACAATCCTTGATCTGGTGATTGATGTCCTTTAAGAGGTCAAATACTGATTCCAGGAAGTTAAACAACCTCAGCCCCCATTCACACGTTGCAGTTCTTGATCTTTTTTAATTCCATAAAAAAAACGCAACAGGGAGGAGCTCATTCCAGAACAAAAGTGTTTCAGTATAAAGACATATGATCTGACAAAGCCCTTGCCTTTTGCAGTTTCCAATGCAGTTAAAACTCATCAAAAACAAAAAGTGTGCATGGGGCCTGAGGCTTGTTTTCTGCAGGACTGTTGTACATGTCCTCATTCACTTCTATGGGCTCCTGCACATGGCTGTGAGTATGCCTGAGCTGCAAGTGACAGAGCAGGTCCTAACCATGTTTGCTGTTCAGGCTATTATTATGTACTTACATCCCGATGACAAGCAACCCTCAAACAATGTTCCATGGGACTATTGATCGCATCTCAAGAACTGCACAAGTGTAATGTGCAGGAAGCCTGGGGCTGCGTTCACACATTACGTTTTTTTTTTGTTTCAGAAATTTAAAAGTTTGTGTGCTGAATGGCAAAAAGACATGCATTAAAATGTTAGAGGAACAGATTGTCTTTCCAAAGCGTTGAATACGCAACAAAAAACGCAATATGTGAACATGGCCACAGGCTGCATTCACACCTTGCATTTGCAGCACGTTCAGAAATGTAATGAAAATATACATGGGGGTGGCTCGCACGTATCCATGAAGCAGCTGGTGGGCCCCCAGAATTAATTTCACTGGTGGGCCCTTGGCACCCCAGTCCGACCCTTGCTGGGGACACCAGGAGGTCAGATCCAGTACAGATCCCCCTCCTGGCAGACACCAGCGCTAGTAGGAATGCATCCTACTAGCTTTGAAAAGTATTTTTATTTGAGTTATTCCATGTTATTTGCACACGGGCCTAAAAGGCCCCAGGTATGTAAAAAGTGTAGATTTTTATGGACATGCATTCTAGGGATATATAAGCCCTTATTAGTCCAAATTGCCAAAAAAAAAAAAAAATAAATTTGTATAGCCATTAAAAAGTGACAATCCGGCCCATGAATAAACCAATTAATCGGAAAAATGGGAATTATTCTCACCGTTAATTCGGTTTCCATTAGTCCACCATGACGGCCCCACTTGGAGGATGACCCCTTGACCTCTGTAGGGACAGGAAGCAGAGAAGTTAAATACCCACCCCCTGCATCTACACTCCAGTGACTACCAAATAACTACACCGGCAGCGGATGCAACTCATTTTATTGCATGTTTTAATCACACACAATTAATCCGTGAAGTACAGAATTTTTACATGGGTGGGAAATATATATGGGCCGTCATGGTGGACTAATGGAAACCGAATTAACGGTGAGAATAATTCCCATTTTCCATTGCGTCCCCCATGACGGCCCCACTTGGAGACATAACAAATTATATTTCAGGGAGGGACAACAGCTTGTAGTACTTTTCTACCGAAAGCTAATTCATTCGTGTTTTGCAGGTCTAACCTATAGTGTTTTACGAATGTCAACTGGCTAGACCATGTAGCTGCCCTACAAATTTCATTTATGGAAGCTCCCCTTTTTTCAGCCCATGAGGTTGCCATGGCACGTGTAGAATGTGCTCTAATTGCTTCAGGTATTGACATATTCTGGGCTGCGTAAGCATTCTTGATAACAGTCTTGATCCATCTTGCTAGAGTAGATTTTGAAGCTTTTATCCCTTTGTTCTTTCCGCTGAACTGCAGAAGGATGTTTGAGTCTTTCCGCCATGGTTTTGTTGTTTCCAGGTAAAAGAGAAGGATTCTCCTGACATCAAGGGAGTGCCATTCTCTTTCTTTTGTTGATTTCGGGTTTCGACAAAATGTAGGCAGAATAATTTCCTGGCTTAGATGGAAACTTGAGGAAACCTTTGGGATAAAATTGTTATCAAGTGTTAATGTTACTCTGTCCTCAGATATTTTTAAGTAGGGTTCTTTGATGGACAATGCCTGAATCTCCCCCAAACGTCTGGCCGATGTTATGGCGATAAGAAAGGTCAACTTTAATGTTAATTCTCTAATATTTTTTGAGTCTAAGGGCTCAAATGGAGGACCAGTTAGATAATTTAAGACAATAGATAAATCCCAGTTTGGGACAGCTATTTTAATGGTAGGTTTAAGTCTAGAAGTAGCCTTTATAAACCTCCTTACCCATTGATGCTCTGCCAGAGGATTATCGAAAAATGCACTCAAAGCGGATATCTGGACCTTCAAGGAGCTGGTTTTTAGGCCTTTGTCGAAACCTGCCTGGAGAAAATCCAAAACCTGAGAGATATTAGGAGAGTTCTGGTTAGGAATCTTAGGCCCACAAAAAGAAACAAATTTATTCCAAATGCGGGAATAGATAGCATGAGTGATAGGTTTCCGACTTGCCTTTAGGGTCGATATGACTTTGTGAGACAAGCCTTTGCTTCTTAGTAGTTCCCCTTCAGGATCCAAGCTGACAACTGGAGAGCCTGGGGATTTGGGTGCAGTACTGGTCCTTGGAATAACAGGTCTGTACGAGGAGGAAGGTGAACCGGTTCTTCCAGGGCTAGCTTCCTGAGGGATGGAAACCATACCTTCTTTGGCCAGAAGGGTACCACTAGAATTACTTTCCCTCTTTCCTTTTGGATTTTTTGAACCACTTTTGGAATTACTGGAACTGGTGGAAAGGCATACATTAGTGCTGCATTCCAGGGATGTCTGAAGGCATCTAGCTGGTTCATTGGTGTTGAACCGTCTAGCGAAAAGAAAAAGGTTGTCTTTGAATTTGCACGGGTTGCAAACAGATCTATTTCTGGGACTCCCCATTTTTGGGTTAGCTGCTTGAAAACCTCGTTGTTTAGGCACCACTCGCTGTTGTTGATATGTTTCCTGCTGAGGTAGTCCGCTATTGCATTTTCTTCTCCCTTCAGGTGGACTGCGGATAGGGATAACACGTTGTCTTCTGCCCAACTGAAGATTTTCTCCGATAGGAGAAGAAGTTCGGTATTCCTGGTGCCTCCTTGGTGGCGTAGATAGGCCACTGTGGTGACGTTGTCTGAATATATTTTTACATGGCGAGATTTTAATAGATCTCCGCTGGTTTTTAGGGCCTCCCATACGGCTCTCAACTCTCGATAATTGGAAGATCGATTCTGAATGGATAGGGGCCATTCCCCTTGGGCAAGGGACCCTTCGATGTTTGCTCCCCATCCAGTCAAACTTGCATCCGTCTGGATTGATAGCAGAGGCCATGGATGCCAGGTTACTCCTTTCTCCAGATATTCTGGATGTGTCCACCATACTAGAGCGTCTTTGATCTCCGCAGGAATCTTTATTTTCCAGTCCAGATGAGCTGGGTTCTTGTCCCACATGGATAATACCCAATTTTGTAACCTGCGAGTATGTGCTTGACTCCACTGCACTGCTTGGATGCATGCTGTCAGTTGTCCTAACAGCCTCATTACATCTCTTATGGAACAATCGTGTTTCTTCCGGAATAATTCCACATTCTG
This sequence comes from Engystomops pustulosus, assembly GCF_040894005.1. NCBI lineage: Eukaryota > Metazoa > Chordata > Amphibia > Anura > Leptodactylidae > Engystomops > Engystomops pustulosus. Next base: position 125,207,263 of record NC_092417.1, on the reverse strand, counting down.
TACAATTTTTAACTTTTTCTCCTGTGGGAGGAAGGATATTTGGAGTGATGAGTTCAGAGAGACGCCCAAAAATGTAGTGATCCTGCTGGGTTGCAGGTTTGACTTTTTCCAATTTATGATCCAGCCTAGTTGTCTGAGGATGGTAATTGTAAAATCCCTGTGTCGGATTAGCTCCTGTTCGGATCCTGCTACAATCAATAGATCGTCTAAATACGGAATTAGAACTATCTTCCTTGTTCTTAAGAAGGCCACCACTTCGATAATAATTTTTGAAAACGTCCTCGGAGCTGATGATATTCCGAAGGGCAGCGCCTTGTACTGGAAATGGTGTGTCCGACCTTCTGGGTTGAGAACTGCAACCCTGAGGAACTTCTGGGACGTTTTGTATATTGGTACATGATAATAGGCATCCTGTAGGTCGATCGTACACATGAATGCCCCCCGTGGAATCTGCGTAATTGCTGAACTTACAGTCTCCATTTTGAATTTCCTGTATAGGATATACTGATTTAGACCTTTCAGGTTGCATATCATCCTGAAAGACCTGTTGTTTTTTTTTATTAAGAATAATGGGGAGTAATGACCTTCTCCTATCTGCGAGACTGGAACAGGTATGATGACATCTAGGTCTAGTAATTTCTGTGTTTCTGTCCACAGCTGCAGGGTAAGTTCTGGTGATGGCTGTCTGGTAAGAAAAATTTTTTGGGGAGGAAGAGACGTTATCTCCAGCCTGTAACCGTCTTCTAACAGTGTTAGAATCCAGGGGTTCCGTGTGATATCTGTCCACTGCTGGTAAAACTTTAGGAGTCTTCCCCCCACTCTGGCGTCATTTTCTGAATGATGGGGTGGTGTTGCTGGAGCTGAGGAGGAAGCCTCTTCCTCTGCCCCCTTTTGGGTAACTCCATTTCCCCTGCTTTCCTTTCCCTCTATAAGGGAATTTCTTCTCTTTCGGGTCCCGAAAGGGCTGTTTCTTCTGACCCACTTTTGCTTCAGGAAAGCCTTTTTTCCTATCAGCTGCCTTTTCGAGGATGGTGTCCAACTCGTGTCCGAAGAGGTACTCTCCTTGAAAAGGAAGGCCGCATAATTTGGATCGGAAATCTCCTGTCCACTGTCTTAGCCAGAGCGTTCTTCTTGCTGAATTAGAAAGTGCTCCTTCTTTTGCGCTGAATCTTACACCCTCTGCTGAGGCGTCCGCGACAAAGGCAGCTGCTGACTTAAGTATAGGTGTGGTTTCTAAGAGAATTTCTCTTGGAGTACCATCCTTGATATGATTTTCTAGTTCAGACAACCAGAAAAACAGGGTACGAGACACCGATGTTGTGGCAATATTAGACTTCAGATTCCACATGGCCGATTCCCATGTTTTTTTCAGCAGACTATCTGCTTTCCGGTCCATGGGATCCTTTAGTTGAATAGCATCTTCAAAGGGGAGATCGGTCTTTTTTGCAATCTTTGTTACTGGGATATCTACTTTTGGAAAGGAATTCCAGATTTTCGATTCCTCCTCATCAAAGGATAAACGATTTTTAAACTCTCTTGATAGAGATATTCTGTTTTCTGGATCTCTCCATTCTTCAAGGATTAGATCCTTTAGGGTTTTATTGATTGGGAAGACCCGTCTCTTTTTTGCTTTAAGAATCCAAAAAAGCTCGTCCTGGATCGATTTTGGCTCTTCTATTTCTTCAATCTTAAGCGTGTCTCTCATGGCCTTCAATAGAGGTTCTAGATCTTCCGACATGAACAAGTATCTGGATTCCATCTTAACAGCAGATGTGGATGGAATAGAATCTAAGTCTATCGAGTCCTTAATTGAATCATCAACTGACTCAGCTTCGGACTCTGATTGGTATTCTACCCTTTGCCTTTTTGATAAAGGCTCCTGGGGCAAGAGATTAGCTAAAGATGAGGCTAATGAACATTGTACCTCCCCCTTAATAAAGGTTCTCATTTCGTCCATAAATGATGTTTTCTCCTCTTTTAAGAGGCTATCAATACAGTCTTTACAGATGGCTTTCTTATAGTCATTAGATAACTTATTAAAGCACATATTGCATCGGCGGGAGGTAACTTTTCTTTTTGCTGCATCTTTTGGAGGCAAATCCTTCGGATCTCTATGTTTCTCCTTCTCTTTCGGTTCCTACCAACAGAGAAGGAGAATAGTATTACTATTAAATAGTAACATAAATACTTGTGTATGTTAGGATACAACCCACAGTAACACATAGACACCCCGAAACCACTCACAGGAGCTATAGGCGGGGGATCTATAGACACAGCTTCCATGGTATCATAGTATCATAGCATATAAGGCTGGAAGGAGACGCAAGTCCATCAAGTCCAACCTTCAAGGTGCAGGACTCAATACTGCCAATGGTTATATACAGCACCTATGTATACACACACATATATATATATAAGCATGTGTCCAATATCTGATATATATATATACCCATGAGGTATATGGTACATACTTGCCTTTAGCACACAGCCTCGTGAGGTAAGGCAAAAAAGATGGCCCGGTATGTTAATTCTGGAAGATACACAGCGTTGTTTTAACTAAACTAGCCATCAAAATGCATTGTACAGGGAGCGCCATTGTATAGGTATCTTACCACTGCTTAAGGATCACAAACGCTGAGTTCACCTAACATATTATACCTCAGATCACTGTGCGTCCACGCTACATTTAAACCTTACCGTTCCACGCGCCTGTTTCCGGACTCTGCGACAGATTACCTCACTTCCGGTGCGCCACCGGAAATTGTCACTGGCGGCCGCGTCAGACACGCCGCCGCCATTTTGTTGAAGTCCGGGTGTCGTAAACCTCGCGGGGTCGCGGACAGAGCCGGAACTACCGGCCCAAAATGCCGACAAGGGAAGGGTCGTCTGCACCGATCGCTGTCCTGGACCGGAGGGGTAAGAGGATGATCCCCGCGCCACACATGCTCCCCTCTCACTGTCCCTCTTGGATGGAAGGATCGGAGGAGAGATCTTCTCTACTACCTGCCCTGTGTAGGGACAGGAAGACACTGGAGTGTAGATGCAGGGGGTGGGTATTTAACTTCTCTGCTTCCTGTCCCTACAGAGGTCAAGGGGTCATCCTCCAAGTGGGGCCGTCATGGGGGACGCAATGGAAAATCTAAACTACTCATGGATTTGAAAAAGTGGTAGCATTTGGATTCTTTGGCTCACAACCAATTAACCACATATGGGCTCCCTGGACACAACTCCGGGGAAAGCCATAAATATATGCCTATATCTGATGGAGAACCTTCCATGGACATAATCTTTCTGCTCCCCTACCCTTTCCTTCTCTGACAGGAGAGAATAATTCTACCAACGACCTGAAATGCCCTACACCAGTGATGGCGAACCTATGGCACGGGTGCCAGGGGCGGCACTCAGAGCTCTTTCTGTGGGCACCTGGGCCATCGCCCCAGCACATCAGACAGGACTCAAAGAATCTTCCTGAAGTTCCAAGCAACTTAAAAGATGCTGCTTTCAGTCATATTTGGATACTTACTTCATTAGTAGGGACTTTAGAAAGAAGGAGAATGAGTAGACAGGGACGAATTATCTTTGGAGGACCTCCTGCTGGCCCCACAATTCTCTGTGTACAGAGGGACACTGGAAAGAAGCTAAAATGATGAGAATTTTCCATCTTTCTACTACATTGCTGTCCTCAGGAGGCCAATATGATTGAAAGTTGTTAAACAGAGAGCAATAAATTACTGCTTTAATATTTGGTTGGAGCCTCACAATAAATAAGGGGGTTTTGGGTTGCAGTTTGGGCACTCGGCCGCTAAAAGGTTCGCCATCACTGCCCTACACGCTCTCATTCTAGGACCTATGAGTTACTATTGTAGTTTATATCGTTATTAAGTTTTAATGGACCTGATTAAATTACGATTTTAAATGGTTCAAATTGTTGTTCTGACTGTATGTGACTAATATTATAAGAACTGTACTATACTTTATCCGTGACACCTTAAGAATAGGATTTTTGTAACAATGAACAGAACATTGTACGGCACCGTTTTGTGCTTGTATGTGAATATGTACTTTGTATAATTAAAAACTGCAATAAAAAATATTGTTGAGGGAAAAAAAGGAAAGTAAAAAAAGTGACAATGCAAATCTGCTCTGAATGGTGCCCTTAACCCCTTAATACCAAAGCCACTTTTCACGGCCCATTTTTTTTCAAATCTGCCCTGTTGTCACTACAGGGGTTATAACTTTGGAACTCTTCAACATATCAAAGTGATTTTGAAATTATTTTCTTGGGACACTTTGTACTTCATTTTAGTTGAAAATTTTTTGCTGGTATGTTATGCGTTTATTTATGAAAAACATTTGGTGTAAACTTTAAAGAATTCTCGATTTTTGAAATACAAAATGTTTTACTTTTTCAACACAGTCATAACAGCATAAATACTTGATAACTAACATTAACCTAATGGAATGGATGTGTGGTGATGCTCACCAGTAGATAGGTGCAGATAGATAGGCGCTATGAAACCCTGGTGTCATTGGGTGAAAAACGTAATAAAGATATAATGATATATCATGCAAAACCAAAATCCTCTTTATGGCAATTTGTATATGTTTTATTTTTAAAATAAAGTAAAATATGTATATTAAAAAATCACAGAAAATCACCATACATATATATTATATTCTGTACAATTCTATACAGTTCTATAGCGGGGCCCATGCACAATTGTAAATATATATAATATATAGAATATCGTACCATGTATCATAGAACATAGAAAACATAGAACACATAAAACAATATCAATTGTTGAGAATCTAGAAGTACATATAGTGTATACTCAATTAAGACAATGTATATAGTTCAAGATAATACAGGGAAGTAATACACGGGGTGTATAGTACTCAATAGTAAAAGAAGATAAACTTCTACCTGTAAAAGTCACATGCATGTAAAAATTTACAGTGAACATGGTGTGCTGACTCGGTCAACAGATCCCAATGAAATGGTTGTAAGGTGCTTATACGTTGCCACGCCCTGTAAATATTTCAAAACCGTTCTTTCGGTCCACTTTTAAGCCTCAGCATGTATACATTAGAGTTAGCCTCTACACTCTCCTCCACCCACTGGGTGCTGTAGTTCGAATTTCCATGGCGCCTTCCATGACGGCCCCAACTGGAGGATGACCCTTGACCTCTGTTGGGACAGAAAACAGAGGTTAGATGCCCCACCCCTGCATCCACTCCCCAGTGGCTTCCAGTCAGTTGGGACAGTGAGGGTAGGATATCACGGAGGCGCTGGGATCAGGTCGGGCCTCGATCAGGTTGCGGCCCTTTCCTCTGCCCATGAAGAACTGAATCTTCTCCAGCTCTGTCCGCAGCTCCGGGAAAGCAACGACACCCAGAGTGCGCTTTTCGGCTAATGCAGTAGCGAGACAAAACCCTGGTGACAACTTCCACTGGAATGGCAGAGAATGAATGTGATTAGAGAGGAGCGAGCACTAAAATGCTCGGGTACTCGTTATTCGAGACGAACTTTTCCCGATGCTCGAGTGCTCGTCTCGAATAACGAGCCCCATTGAAGTCAATGGGAGACTCGAGCATTTTTCAAGGGGACCAAGGCTCTGCACAGGGAAGCTTGGCCAAACACCTGGGAACCTCAGAAAAGGATGGAAACACCACGGAAATGGACAGGAAACAGCAGGGGCAGCATGCATGGATGCCTCTGAGGCTGCTTAATCGCACCATTATGCCAAAATTATGGGCAACAGCATGGCCATGACAGAGTGACAGAATGAAGCTAGATAGCATGTAAAACATCCAATAATTGACCCTGACACTATAGGGGACGGCATGCAGAGGCAGCGGCAGCAGCGGCAGGCTAGAGAGTGGCATGGCGACATACCCTAAATGGACTCAGGCTTCAAACCAATGGGTGGCAGAGAGGAACCAAAGGAGGGGAGCAAGAAGCGCTCAAATAATATCGGTACATGATAAAAGTTTGCCAGTATATTTTGTGGATTACACAGCAGGGTGGCGACAAAGTTAACATGGAAGCCATGAAAACAACCCAAAATTCTGCCTGACACAGCTCGTTTGATAAGGGGACCATGTATGGAGGCAGTGAACTAGTAGTAGATTAAAGGTGCTGCAGTTAAAACTATGTTAGTTGGATCTTGGCATGGAGCTGGCGCTCCGCTGCCAGGCGAGCTTTCGCCAATCCAAGCCCCTGTCTCTAGGCTACTCCCCAAACAGCACTTCTAAGAACCTTTTGTATAAGATCAAGTGTAGTAGCGTTCTTATAAGTTTGGGATATGGCGGGTGAGGGGAAAGTAAACAGATGCGCAAGAAGCGCTGAAATAATATCGGTAAATGATAAAAGTTTGCAAGTATATTTTGTGGATTACACAGCAGGGTGGCGACAAAGTTAACAAGTTTGATGTGGAATGCCCTGTAATAGCTCTTGGGCGGTGTGCCTTTTATCGCCTAGGCTCAGCAGTTTGAGCACCGCCTGCTGTCCCTAAAGCTACCGACTGATGGCGCCATGGCCATGGATGGTAATTCGGAGTCGGAGGAGGTGGAGGAGGAGGTATACTAGACCTTTGAGACCTGGACCGAGGTAGGCCCCGCAATTCTCTGCGTCGGCAGTATATGACCAGCCCCAGGGTCAGACTCGGTCCCAGCCTGCACCAAGTTAAGTGTAGTAGCGTTCTTATAAGTTTAGGATATGGCGGGTGAGGGGAATGTAAACAGATGCGCAAGAAGCGCTGAAATAATATCGGTAAATGATAAAAGTTTGCCAGTATATTTTGTGGATAACACAGCAGGGTGGCGACAAAGTTAACAACTTTGATGTGGAATCCATGAAAACAACCCAAATTTCTGTCTGACACACCTCGTTTGATAAGGGGACGATGTATGGAGGCAGCTATATGGACGACTTTTGGAGGTAGCAATGGAGACAACGTGTGGAGGCTGCTATGGAGACAATTTAATTTGGATAGTGCCTGTATGTGGCAGTCCAAAAAAGTTTTCAAACCAGAGGAGCAGGTAGGTGGCCCTCCAGAAAAATGAAATAGATTGAGTGCCTGTATGTGGCAGTCCAAAAAAGTTTTCAAACCAGAGGAGCAGGTAGGTGGCCCTCCAGAAAAATTAAATGCATAAAGTACTATAGCTAGAGCCAGTGGGCCCTGTCAAAAAATAGCCAGTTTCCTCTGCTTTAGTGTACAAAGAGTAGGAGAAGGAGGAAAATGAGGAGGAGGAGGAGTGCATAAATTATTCAGGTTGAGCTTCCTTCACCTGGTGGAGATTGGAAATTATGAGAAATCCAGGCTTTATTCATCTTAATAAGCGTCAGCCTGTCAGCGCTGTCAGTCAACAGGCGTGTACGCTTATCGGTGATGATGCCACCAGCTGCACTGAAAACCCGCTCGGACAACACGCTAGCGGCAGGGCAGGCAAGAACCTCCAAGGCGTACAGCGCCAGTTCGTGCCACATGTCCAGCTTTGAAACCCAGTAGTTGTAGGGAGCTGTGTGATCATTTAGGACGATGGTATGGTCAGCTACGTACTCCCTCACCATCTTTCTGTAAAGATCAGCCCTACTCTGCCGAGACTGGGGACAGGTGACAGTGTCTTGCTGGGGTGACATAAAGCTGGCAAAAGCCTTGTAAAGCGTACCCTTGCCAGTGCTGGACAAGCTGCCTGCTCGCCTACTCTCCCTCGCTACTTGTCCCGCAGAACTACGCACTCTGCCGCTAGCGCTGTCAGAAGGGAAATAGTGTTTCAGCTTGTGCACCAGGGCCTGCTGGTATTCATGCATTCTCACACTCCTTTCCTCTCCAGGGATGAGAGTGGAAAGATTTTGCTTGTACCGTGGGTCCAGGAGAGTGAATACCCAGTAATCGGTGCTGGAATAAATTCTTTGAACGCGAGGGTCACGAAATAGGCAGCCTAGCATGAAATCTGCCATATGCGCCAGAGTACCAACACGTAAGAATTCACTCCCCTCACTGGCCTGACTGTCCATTTCCTCCTCCTCCAACTCCTCTTCTTCTGCCCATACACGCTGAACAGTGAAGGACTTAACAATGGTCCCCTCTTGTGTCTCACCAACATTCTCCTCCTCTTCCTCCTCATCCTCCTCCACCTCCACCTCCTCCGATATGCGCTGAGAAACAGACCTAAGGGTGCTTTGGCTATCAACAAGGGAATCTTCTTCCCCCGTCTCTTGTGACGAGCGCAAAGCTTCCGGCTTCATGCTGATCAGAGAGTTTTTCAACAGGCCAAGCAGCGGGATGGTGAGGCCGATTATGGCGGCATCGCCACTGACCATCTGTGTTGACTCCTCAAAGTTACTCAGCACCTGACAGATATCAGACATCCACGTCCACTCCTCATTGTAGACTTGAGGAAGCTGACTGACCTGAATACCAGTTCTGGTGGAAGTTGACATCTGGCAGTCTACAATCGCTCTGCGCTGCTGGTAAACTCTGGATAACATGGTTAATGTTGAATTCCACCTCGTGGGCACGTCGCACAACAGTCGGTGAGCGGGCAGTTGGAGGCGGCGCTGCGCTGCCCTGAGAGTGGCAGCATCTGTGCTGGACTTCCTGAAATGCGCACAGATGCGGCGCACCTTCGTGAGCAAATCAGACAGATTGGGGTATGTCTTGAGGAAACGCTGAACTATCAGATTTAACACATGGGCCAGGCATGGCACATGTGTCAGTCTGCCGAGTTGCAGAGCCGCCACCAGGTTACGGTCGTTGTCACACACAACCATGCCTGGCTTCAGGTTCAGCGGTGCCAGCCACAGATCAGTCTGCGCCGTGATGCCCTGTAATAGCTCTTGGGCGGTGTGCCTTTTATCGCCTAGGCTCAGCAGTTTGAGCACCGCCTGCTGTCGCTTAGCGACGGCACTGCTGCTGTGCCTAGAGCTACCGACTGATGGCGGCATGGCCACGGATGGTAGTTCGGAGGAGGAGGTGGAGGAGGGGTGGGAGGAGGAGGAGGCATAGTAGGCCTGAAAGACCTGGACCGAGGTAGGCCCCGCAATCCTCGGCGTCGGCAGTATATGACCAGCCGCAGGGTCAGACTCGGTCCCAGCCTCCACCAAGTTAACCCAATGTGCCGTCAGCGATATATAGTGGCCCTGCCCGGCAGCACTCGTCCACGTGTCCGTGGTCAGGTGGACCTTGTCAGAAACGGCGTTGGTCAGAGCACGGATGATGTTGTCTGACACGTGCTGGTGCAGGGCTGGGACGGCACATCGGGAAAAGTAGTGGCGGCTGGGGACCGAATACCGAGGGGCGGCCGCCGCCATGAGGTTGCGAAAGGCCTCGGTCTCTACTAGCCTATAGGGCTGCTGCCCTAGGCTAAGCAATCTGGAGATGTGGACATTAAGGGCTTGGGCGTGCGGGTGGGTTGCACTATATTTACGTTTCCGCTCCAGCGTCTGGGGTATAGAGAGCTGAACGCTGGTGGATGCTGTGGAGGATCGTGGAGGCGACGATGGGGTTTTTGTGCCAGGGTCCTGGGCAGGGGGCTGACTATCAGCTGACACAGGGGAAGGAGCAGTGGTGTGCACGGCCGGAGGTGAACGGGCTTGGTGCCACTGAGTGGGGTGCTTAGCATTCATATGCCTGCGCATACTGGTGGTAGTTAAGCTAGTAGTGGTGGAACCCCTACTGATCCTGGTTTGGCAAAGGTTGCACACCACAGTCCGTCGGTCATCCGGTGTTTCCTTAAAGAACCTCCAGACTTCTGAAAATCTAGCCCTCGCCGCGGGAGCCCTCGCCACGGGAGCTTCACTACGTGACACATTTGGCGCTGATGCACCTGCTCTGGCCCTGCCTCTCCGTCTGGCCCCACCACTGCCTCTTCCAACCTGTTCTGGTCGAGGACTCTCCTCCGTCTCAGAAGCACTGTGTTCACCCGGCCTCTCAACCCAGCTTGGGTCTGTCACCTCATCATCCTCCGATCCCTCAGTCTGCTCCCCCCTCGGACTTCCTGCCCTGACAACAACTTCACCACTGTCTGACAACCGTTTCTCCTCATCGTCGAACACCTCTTTACACACTTCTTCCACTACGTCAAGAAGGTCATCATCACCCACAGACTGCGACTGGTGGAAAACCTGGGCATCGGAAAATTGCTCAGCAGCAACCGGACAAGTGGTTTGTGACTGTGGGAAGGGTCCAGAAAACAGTTCCTCAGAGTATGCCAGTTCAAATGGCAAATTTTCCTGGGAGGGGGCAGACTGGGGGGGAGGAGGCTGAGGTGCAGGAGCTGGAGGAGTGCCGATTTCGGTGACATGGGTGGACTGCGTGGAAGACTGACTGGTGGACAAATTGCTCGAAGCATTGTCGGCAATCCACGACATCACCTGTTCGCACTGTTCTGGCCTCAACAGTGCTCTACCACGAGTCCCAGTAACTTGAGACATGAACCTAGGGAGTGTAGCTCTGCGGCGTTCCCCTGCTCCCTCATCAGCAGGTGGTGTCTCACCCCGCCCAGGACCACGGCCTCTGACCCCTGCAGTAGTTGGACGCCCACGTCCCCGCCCTCGTCCTCTACCCCTAGCCCTCGGGTTAAACATTTTGAAAATGAAAGTTATAACTTTAATTTTTTTTAACTTTTTTTTTGTGTTTTTTTGTGTTTTTTAGTTTTTAAAACCAAACAATGCTATCCTATTGCTATGGCTATTTTCTAGCCAAGTATGAAAGCACACTGCTATGCCAGATGAGATGACGCTGAGTTATGAAAAAATAAACGCAAAATAAAAAGAAACTGCCAGACTGTGCCTAATTGAAATCCAACCCCTAATAAATTTTCCCACTTTGGTCTTTGCGATGGATATGTGCGTCACTAAGCGCTAAACACAGCGGTCGCAAGTCTCACTCCAAATTCCTGACAATTGGCTAGTATATGCACTGCAGCAAGGACAGCCACCAGCAGATCAACCAGAAATCAAATATATATAACGCTATTGTAGGCGTAAGTAAGCCGTTTGGATTCTCCTTTGGCTATTTTCTAGCCAAGTATGAAAGCACACTGATGAGATGACGCTGAGTTATGAAAAAATAAACGTAAAATAAAAAGAAACTGCCAGACTGTGCCTAATTGAAATCCAACCCCTAATAAATTTTCCCACTTCAGTCTTTGCGATGGATATGTGCGTCACTAAGCGCTAAACACAGCGGTCCCAAGTCTCACTCCAAATTCCTGACAATTGGCTAGTAGATGCACTGCAGCAAGGACAGCCACCAGCAGATCAACCAGAAATAAAATATATATAACGCTATTGTAGGCGTAAGTAAGCCGTTTGGATTCTCCTTTGGCTATTTTCTAGCCAAGTATGAAAGCACACTGATGAGATGACGCTGAGTTATGAAAAAATAAACATAAAATAAAAAGGAAATGGCAGACTGTGCCTAATTGAAATCAAACCCCTAATAAATTTTCCCACTTTGGTGTTTGAGGTGGATATGTGTGTCACTAAGAGCTAAACACAACGGTAGCAAGTCCCCCTGCAAATTCCTCACAATATGGTACTAGCTGCACTACTAGTGCCAGCAAGCCCAGCCACAAGCAAACAAAAAAAAAAAAAAGTATAACGTTATTGTAGCCCTAAGAAGGGCTGTTGGGTTCTTGTTGAATCACTCCTGCCTAACACTATTCTAATAGAACACCCTAACGCTTTCCCTGACCAGCAGCAGCTCTCTCCCTAGCGGCATCCAGACACAGAATGATCCGAGCAGCGCGGGCAGCGGCTAGTCTATCCCAGGGTCACCTGATCTGGCCAGCCAACCACTGCTATCGACGTGTAAGGGTACCACGTCATGCTGGGTGGAGTGCAGAGTCTCCTGGCTTGTGATTGGCTCTGTTTCTGGCCGCCAAAAAGCAAAACGGCGGGAGCTGCCATTTTCTCGAGCGGGCAAAGTATTCGTCCGAGCAACTAGCAGTTTCGAGTACGCTAATGCTCGAACGAGCATCAAGCTCGGACGAGTATGTTCACTCATCTCTAAATGTGATGTCTCGCAAGCGCGACCCGGAAGCAGGAACTTGGAGCGGTGAGTTTAAAAACCGTAGCAGCTAGGTATCACGTTGAACTGAGGTCTAATGGTGTCTGATGGAAGTTCTGACCAGCCTGCTTCCGAGATCTTGGTTTTAGCATCCCTGGCATACAAGTCGGTTGCATGCTAAAGGTTTTGTGGATTCTCATATGATCGCTGCTACATATATGTGTGTATGTTTCCCTTATATAGTAATCTGGTAGATCTAAGATCTTGCTTATATCAGGTAACATCCTGCCGCTGAATCATTATATGATAAGGCCATTATATATTACTATTAATGTTTTAGGCTCCTGATTCTTACAGTCCCACCATTGGGAACATGGAATCTTGTGACATGGAAGCCTCAGGGCTGGACCTCATATCCCTACATCCTGTGAGTAGGGGGAGGGATAGGGTGGTGGGGCACCCACATATCCCTCACCTAATTAAGTGCATTCCATGTTCAATAAAATTGATTATGCTCTCCTTCTCCCTGGTAGGATCCCAAGGAGAAAGAGAAGGAAAAAGGGAGATACAAAGAGAAAAAGAAGGCCGTGTCTAAAAAATGCAATATGTGTCTTGACCGGCTAACAAGTGGTTATAAGAAGCCTGTATGCCAAAAGTGTATAGAAAGCCTGCTCCATGAGGAAAGAAGCTCCTTTGTGGATGAAATGCGCAATTTCATAAGAGAAGTACAGACCTCGGTTACATCATCCATAGCTGCGTTAATTCCTCAGGAACCTCCTCAGAAGAAACAGAGCATAATAGAATCACCGTCAGAGTCCGGTTCGGGGACTGGAGGGAGAGAATCCTTAGAAATAGACCCATCTCCTTACGACTCCGCAAACAAAATGGAGTCCAGATATCTCCTAGCATCTGAAGATCTTGATCCACTATTGAAGGCTGTATGAGATATCCTAAAGATAGAAGACGTGGAATAGACCGTCCATACAGGATGAGCTCTTTGGTCTTCTTAAAGTGATAAAAAGGTGGGTATTCCCCGATAAATAACATGCTTAAAGAACTAATATTGGAAGAATATAGGGACCCGGAGAATAAGATCTCCATTTCCAAAGAGTTCAGGAATCGGCTCTCTATTGATGAAACCAAAGCAAAGCTGTGGAATTCTACTCCCAAAGAAGATATTCAGGTCATAAAGATAACTAAAAAACGGATCTACCATTTGAGGATGCTATTCAGTTGAAAAATCCACTAGATAGGAAAGCGGATAGTTTATTGAAAAAGACCTGGGAATGTTGCTATATTTAACTTGAAGTCCAACATCGCCACAACTTCTGTAGCCCTTATTCTTTTCCACTGGGTAGCTGAAATAGTGAACTACATCGTAGATGGAACCCCAAGAGAAGTCTTAGTGAGTACCTTCTCCACACTAAAAGTGGCCACAGCATTTATTGCAGACACTTCAGCAGAAGTGGTTAGGATCAGGGCTAAGGAAGGAGCCTTATCCAATTCAGTAAGAAGATAGCTCTGATTGCGTCAGTGGAGTGGGGATTTTAGATCAAAATCCAAATTGTGTGGAATTCCCTTTGAGGATGAATACGTATTTGGCCCAGAATTAGACTCCATTTTGGAGAAAGCAGGGGATAGGAAAAAAAGGCTTCCCAGAATACAAAACTAGCCAAAGGAAACGGCCCTATCGGGACCCAAAGGTGGAGAAGGAAGAGGGTTCCTACTAAGCTCAAGTAATTCAGTTCAGGCCTACAGAAAACAATGACGCCTGAGTCGGAGGAAGGTTGCCAGGATTTTGTCAACAACAGAATCAGATCACGACAAATCCATGGATACTATCCATGGATGATGGATACAGAACCTACATGTTGGCTACAGAACCGAATTCCCCTCTCTTCCTCCCACAAATTATTTCCTAACCAAGCAATCGTCTCAAAATCTTTCAATCCAACTGTGGTCAGAAGTTCAGAAGCTGCTGAAGCTGGATGTGATTATTCCAGTGGCCCAGGAACATCAAAAGAAATGTCACTATTCTCCTTTATTCCTTATAAAAAAAATCAAGACTGAATGTTCAGGTTGATCTGCAACCTAAAAAAAAAAAAATCGGAACAGATACGTTCTGTACAGGAGATTCAAAATGGAGACTGTGAATTCTGCCACTGCTCTAATTCAAACTCAGGCACGGGAAGAAGCCCACTTCAGGTACAAAGCAATCCCCTCAGGAATATCCTCAGCTCCGAGAACTTTCTCAAAACTAATGATCGAGGTTGCAGCATTTCTGAGGAAGGAAAGGATATCAATTTAATCGTACTTGGATGATTTGTTAATAGTCAATAGCACTTCAGAAAAAGAATTAATTCTCCACAGTGACATCACAATCCAGCAAATAGGCTGGATAATCAATGGAAAAATCAAAATTAACACTAAGCATGAAGGTGATTTTTCTAGGGGTCCCAATAGATTCATCACGGCAGATGTCTTTTCTCCCACCAGAGAAGAAAACAAGTCTAAAGTGACAAATAACATCATACCAGGGGAAGAAATGTTGTACGATAAGAGAAGCGATGAGAATTCTCTGGGTCATGACAGCGTGCATCCAGTGCGTACAATAGAGCCAAAGTCATACAAGGACCCTATAAAGGGTGCTAGCGTCTTGGGACAAAAACCCTCTTCATTTAAATCAAAGTGTGGAAATTCCTGCTCTAGTGAAGCACTCTATGGATTGGTGGACAAATTTGGAGAAAGGAATACCATTGCTTCCCAGGCTAGTTGAAGCCATTCAAACACTGACGAAAGTCAGTCAGGATGGGGAGCGAATGTGGCAGGTCATCCAATTCAGGGACTACGACTCTCGAGTAAGATATTTGCATGGGCAGAGAAGAATGTCTACTCCCTCTCACCCATTCACCTATAGGGAGAGGAGAATTAAGTGGCGGATTATCCAAAAGATCTGGGAAGATCAAGCAAAAGTGATTCTCGTTGTAGCCTGGTGGCCAAAGAACTGGTTTCCTTGGTTAAGGAAGATGGCTTTGACAGACCCTCTGCTACTGCCACCTCAATCCGATCTCCTGTTCCAGGGCCCAGGTACATCACCCCAGACCCCAGGCTCTCCAGCTCTCTGCATCATGACATTATCGGATAAATTAATATCCACAATGAAGGCTAGTCGTAAACCAGTCACTCACAAAATTTATTCTAGAATCTGGAAGAAATTTGTATCCTTTTGTGGCATGGTTCCTCCTATTCAGTTGTCTCCTAATATATCACACATGGGTCTGTCTACAAGCTCTCTTAAAGTACAGATATCAGCCCTTAGAGCGTTCTTCGACACCTCGCTGGCAAAGCACAAGTGGATACAGAGATTTGTTAAAGCCACCTCTAGATTAAAACTACCCTTAAAGCAGAATATTCCAAACTGGGATCTGACCCTAGTATTGGATTATTTTATGGGACTGCCATTTGAACCCCTAGAGAGTGTAGGGATTAGAGAAATGACTCTAACACTAACCTTCCTCATAGCTATTACTTCAGCTCGAAGACTGGGAGAAATTCAAGCGCTTTCCCTCAAAGAGCCCTACTTCAAAGTATATGATGGAGTTACCGTATTTTCCGGGCCATTAGGCGCACCGGAATATAAGGCGCATCAGTCCTAGACGCCTTATATATGGAATAATTCCATATATAAGGCGCATCGGACTATAAAGGCGCAGGGTGGCCGGGGGCGTGGCAGAGCGGAGACGCGGAGACCGGAGAGGTGAGCGGAGACCGGAGAGGTGAGCGGAGACCGGAGAGGTGAGCGGAGACCGGAGAGGTGAGCAGAGACCGGAGAGGTGAGCAGAGACCGGAGAGGTGAGCAGAGACCGGAGAGGTGAGCAGAGACCGGAGAGGTGAGCAGAGACCGGAGAGGTGAGCAGAGACCGGAGAGGTGAGCAGAGACCGGAGAGGTGAGCAGAGACCGGAGAGGTGAGCAGAGACCGGAGAGGTGAGCAGAGACCGGAGAGGTGAGCAGAGACCGGAGAGGTGAGCAGAGACCGGAGAGGTGAGCAGAGACCGGAGAGGTGAGCAGAGACCGGAGAGGTGAGCAGAGACCGGAGAGGTGAGCAGAGACCGGAGAGGTGAGCAGAGACCGGAGAGGTGAGCAGAGACCGGAGAGGTGAGCAGAGACCGGAGAGGTGAGCAGAGACCGGAGAGGTGAGCAGAGACCGGAGAGGTGAGCAGAGACCGGAGAGGTGAGCAGAGACCGGAGAGGTGAGCAGAGACCGGAGAGGTGAGCAGAGACCGGAGAGGTGAGCAGAGACCGGAGAGGTGAGCAGAGACCGGAGAGGTGAGCAGAGACCGGAGAGGTGAGCAGAGACCGGAGAGGTGAGCAGAGACCGGAGAGGTGAGCAGAGACCGGAGAGGTGAGCAGAGACCGGAGAGGTGAGCAGAGACCGGAGAGGTGAGCAGAGACCGGAGAGGTGAGCAGAGACCGGAGAGGTGAGCAGAGACCGGAGAGGTGAGCAGAGACCGGAGAGGTGAGCAGAGACCGGAGAGGTGAGCAGAGACCGGAGAGGTGAGCAGAGACCGGAGAGGTGAGCAGAGACCGGAGAGGTGAGCAGAGACCGGAGAGGTGAGCAGAGACCGGAGAGGTGAGCAGAGACCGGAGAGGTGAGCAGAGACCGGAGAGGTGAGCAGAGACCGGAGAGGTGAGCAGAGACCGGAGAGGTGAGCAGAGACCGGAGAGGTGAGCAGAGACCGGAGAGGTGAGCAGAGACCGGAGAGGTGAGCAGAGACCGGAGAGGTGAGCAGAGACCGGAGAGGTGAGCAGAGACCGGAGAGGTGAGCAGAGACCGGAGAGGTGAGCAGAGACCGGAGAGGTGAGCAGAGACCGGAGAGGTGAGCAGAGACCGGAGAGGTGAGCAGAGACCGGAGAGGTGAGCAGAGACCGGAGAGGTGAGCAGAGACCGGAGAGGTGAGCAGAGACCGGAGAGGTGAGCAGAGACCGGAGAGGTGAGCAGAGACCGGAGAGGTGAGCAGAGACCGGAGAGGTGAGCAGAGACCGGAGAGGTGAGCAGAGACCGGAGAGGTGAGCAGAGACCGGAGAGGTGAGCAGAGACCGGAGAGGTGAGCAGAGACCGGAGAGGTGAGCAGAGACCGGAGAGGTGAGCAGAGACCGGAGAGGTGAGCAGAGACCGGAGAGGTGAGCAGAGACCGGAGAGGTGAGCAGAGACCGGAGAGGTGAGCAGAGACCGGAGAGGTGAGCAGAGACCGGAGAGGTGAGCAGAGACCGGAGAGGTGAGCAGAGACCGGAGAGGTGAGCAGAGACCGGAGAGGTGAGCAGAGACCGGAGAGGTGAGCAGAGACCGGAGAGGTGAGCAGAGACCGGAGAGGTGAGCAGAGACCGGAGAGGTGAGCAGAGACCGGAGAGGTGAGCAGAGACCGGAGAGGTGAGCAGAGACCGGAGAGGTGAGCAGAGACCGGAGAGGTGAGCAGAGACCGGAGATCTCCAGCGGGAACTGCAGACCGACGCGGCAGAAGTTGTTCGTGCCGCGTGGTCTGCAGTTCCCGCTGGAGATCTGCTGTCTCCGGTAGCGGGGACCTATGAAAGTAGGGTCCGCTGCCCTCCTCCATACATAGGGCGCACCGAACTATAAGGCGCACTTTGGATTTCTAAAGAAAATCCTAGGCTTTTATGTGCGCCTTATAGTCCAGAAAATACGGTATCCTAACATTAGATAAAGCGTTTACACCTAAGATTTCTTCAAGTTTTCATCGTAATCAGGAAATTGTTTTGCACCAGGGAATCGACATGCCATACTTTGGGTGTAAGAAGATAGCTACTTCACTACATAAATGTCACCAAACCTTGGAGGAAAGATAACATCCTTTATAGTCTATTGAAAAGAACAGAGGCTAAAATTATTCTAAAGCCTCCATTGCCCACTGGATTTAGACGATCATCAAAAAGGCATATGATACCAAGAATATAGACATTCCAGGGACTGCCCCACTCAACCAGAGGAGTGGCAAAATCATGGGCTGAGAAACGAGATGCCTCATTGGAGGATATCTGTAAAGCAGCCACCTGGTCTAGTCACCTAACATTTGCCAGACACTACTATTGATATTCAGAATGCTAGAGATCAAGCCTTCGGAAGGAAGGTCTTACAAGCAATTGTCCCCCCTAGTTAAGCTATCTGGTACATCTCCAGTTGGGGCCTTCATGGGGGACGCCACGAAAAACTAGAATTATTCTCAACGATTACTCCACCATGATGTCCCATATATATTTCCCTCCCCTTAGTGTAGTCTTGAAAATGTGATGTTTGCCTATTTTTTTACTGTGTGTGGTCTTAACATACAGTAAATGGGTTGCATCCATGGCTAGTGTAGTTATTTGGTAGCCACTGGGGTGTGGATGCAGGGGTGGGGCATTTAACCTCTCTGCTTCCTGTCCCTACAGAGGTAAATGGTCATCCTCCAGTTGGGGCCGTCATGGTGGGCTAATGGAAACTGAACGGTGAAAATAATTCTCATTTTCTCCGATCTTGTTCTGTTTAGAAGAGTGCTTCGTATAGCTCTTGTATGGGTTACAGAGATAGTCCGGTATATATACAGTTGACACAGTAGACTTCTGATATTTATTATTGTATAGTCAATATATATTCTTGTATAGTCAATCTGGTCTTCTATAAAACCGCAAATAGTAGATAGACTAAATGAAAAAGCTGGACGCGTTTTGAAACTCCAGTGAGCAGAGACCGGAGAGGTGAGCAGAGACCGGAGAGGTGAGCAGAGACCGGAGAGGTGAGCAGAGACCGGAGAGGTGAGCAGAGACCGGAGAGGTCCAGCGGGAACTGCAGACCGACGCGGCAGAAGTTGTTCGTGCCGCGTGGTCTGCAGTTCCCGCTGGAGATCTGCTGTCTCCGGTAGCGGGGACCTATGAAAGTAGGGTCCGCTGCCCTCCTCCATACATAGGGCGCACCGAACTATAAGGCGCACTTTGGATTTCTAAAGAAAATCCTAGGCTTTTATGTGCGCCTTATAGTCCAGAAAATACGGTATCCTAACATTAGATAAAGCGTTTACACCTAAGATTTCTTCAAGTTTTCATCGTAATCAGGAAATTGTTTTGCACCAGGGAATCGACATGCCATACTTTGGGTGTAAGAAGATAGCTACTTCACTACATAAATGTCACCAAACCTTGGAGGAAAGATAACATCCTTTATAGTCTATTGAAAAGAACAGAGGCTAAAATTATTCTAAAGCCTCCATTGCCCACTGGATTTAGACGATCATCAAAAAGGCATATGATACCAAGAATATAGACATTCCAGGGACTGCCCCACTCAACCAGAGGAGTGGCAAAATCATGGGCTGAGAAACGAGATGCCTCATTGGAGGATATCTGTAAAGCAGCCACCTGGTCTAGTCACCTAACATTTGCCAGACACTACTATTGATATTCAGAATGCTAGAGATCAAGCCTTCGGAAGGAAGGTCTTACAAGCAATTGTCCCCCCTAGTTAAGCTATCTGGTACATCTCCAGTTGGGGCCTTCATGGGGGACGCCACGAAAAACTAGAATTATTCTCAACGATTACTCCACCATGATGTCCCATATATATTTCCCTCCCCTTAGTGTAGTCTTGAAAATGTGATGTTTGCCTATTTTTTTACTGTGTGTGGTCTTAACATACAGTAAATGGGTTGCATCCATGGCTAGTGTAGTTATTTGGTAGCCACTGGGGTGTGGATGCAGGGGTGGGGCATTTAACCTCTCTGCTTCCTGTCCCTACAGAGGTAAATGGTCATCCTCCAGTTGGGGCCGTCATGGTGGGCTAATGGAAACTGAACGGTGAAAATAATTCTCATTTTCTCCGATCTTGTTCTGTTTAGAAGAGTGCTTCGTATAGCTCTTGTATGGGTTACAGAGATAGTCCGGTATATATACAGTTGACACAGTAGACTTCTGATATTTATTATTGTATAGTCAATATATATTCTTGTATAGTCAATCTGGTCTTCTATAAAACCGCAAATAGTAGATAGACTAAATGAAAAAGCTGGACGCGTTTTGAAACTCCAGTTCCTTCCTCAGCAGCATAGCTTGTTTCTCCCTTTATATAACCCTAAATGGAAATTCACAAAAACTGGATGTTTAGTCATTTGGAAAACATGGACTGGCTTGCAATTTGGCGTAAATCGTACCCGTAAGTTAATCATTCTAAATATCTAAAAATGATATGTTGACAGAGAAAAAACTATAAAAAAGTTTGTCTCACGTACCCATGTGGAGGCGATCTTGAGGTAGTGGAAGGCTGTTTGGGAGTGCTCGACGTCTTGCTGGCTTGTGTATTCAAACGGAACAAAGAAGAAGGTAGACGTGGCACATCCAATAAAAAATGTCTTTTATTCTTCTCACATTAGAAGATATGTGCGGTGTGCATGTAGGCGAGCCACCTACGCTTTTCGGCTTGTACCTAAGCCTTACTCATGGTGAAAAAGTTAAAAACAAATGGTTGCAAATCATTTAAATCACCTTCATACACCTGATGGCTAGTTGACGTCATATCCGAGTCTTCTTTGTTCCGTAAAAATGATATGGTTTCAGAAAAACTTGTGTTGTAATTATTATTTGTCCCACAGATATTTATATAAATATAAATGTTCACCATAAACACAGATATTATAAGAAGACAGATATTATAAGAATTGTATAGGAGAATCCATTTGAGTACCCCTAGACAATCTCCACATATTGTGGAAACCAGATATTACAGAACAAAATTGGAGAAATTTGAACTACAGCACCCAGCGGACCATCAAAGTCTCAACAACGCATGTGCGTGAAACTCAAGTCCAATTCCATTCACTGGATACCAAGTCCTGATCACAAATTCCGACAAGGGAACAGGAGAGTGGAGAGGCCAACACCAATGTATACACGCTAAGACTTAAAAGTGGACCGAAAGAACGGTTTTGAAATTTTGGGATCTGTTGATTGATTCAAAACACAATATTAGCTGTAAATTATTACAAGCATGTGCCTTTTACAGATAGAAGTTTATCTTCTTTTACTATTGAGAACTATACACTCCGTGTATTACTTCTATGTATCAGGAGCTATTTACATTGACTACACTCACCGGCCACTTTATTAGGTACACCTGTCCAACTGCTCGTTAACACTTTATTTCTAATCAGTCAATCACATGGCGGCAACTCAGTGCATTTAGGCATGTAGACATGGTCAAGACAATCTCCTGCAGTTCAAACCGAGCATCAGTATGGGGAAGAAAGGTGATTTGAGTGCCTTTGAACGTGGCATAGTTGTTGGTGCCAGAAGGGCTGGTCTGAGTATTTCAGAAACTGCTGATCTACTGGGATTTTCACGCTCAACCATCTCTAGGTTTTACAGAGAATGGTCCGAAAAAGAAAAAACATCCAGTGAGCGGCAGTTCTGTGGGCGGAAATGCCTTGTTGATGCCAGAGGTCAGAGGAGAATGGGCAGACTGGTTCGAACAGCGACTCAAATCGCCACCCATTACAACCAAGGTAGGCAGAAGAGCATCTCTGAACATCGAACTTTGAGGCAGATGGGCTACAGCAGGAGAAGACCACACCGGGTGCCACTCCTTTCAGCTAAGAACAGGAAACTGAGGCTATAATTTGAACAAGCTCATCGAAATTGGACAGTAGAAGATTGGAAAAACGTCGCCTGGTCTGATGAGTCTCGATTTCTGCTGCGACATTCGGATGGTGGGGTCAGAATCTGGCGTCAACAACATGAAAGTATGGATCCATCCTGCCATGTATCAACGGTTCAGGCTGGTGGTGGTGGTGTCATGGTGTGGGGAATATTTTCTTGGCACTCTTTGGGCCCCTTGGTACCAATTGAGCATCGTTGCAACGCCACAGCCTACCTGAGTATTGTTGCTGACCATGTCCATCCCTTTATGACCACAATGTACCCAACATCTGATGGCTACTTTCAGCAGGATAATGCGCCATGTCATAAAGCTGGAATCATCTCAGACTGGTTTCTTGTACATGACAATGAGTTCACTGTACTCAAATGGCCTCCACAGTCACCAGATCTCAATCCAATAGAACATCTTTGGGATGTGGTGGAACGGGAGATTCGCATCATGGATGTGCAGCCAACAAATCTGCGGCAACTGTGTGATGCCATCATGTCAATATGGACCAAAATCTCTGAGGAATGCTTCCAGCACCTTGTTGAATCTATGCCATGAAGAATTGAGGCAGTTCTGAAGGCAAAAAGGGGTCCAACCCGTTACTAGCATGGTGTACCTAATAAAGTGGCCAGGGAGTGTATATTGAGTATATACTATATGCATATCTAGAGCTCTGGCAGACTAAGGAACACCCAAACTCACAGTCTCCTCTCACTTGACAAAGGAAACCTTAGAGATTCTGAAACACGTTGTGTAACCGAGAGACATATAAAAAGTCTTTTGTGAAGATTATCCCGAATTATTTTGGCTACCAGTGTGTCCCGCAGTGACAACCACCCTATCACCCAATGCACTTGATCCAGAAGGTGTGGCTAGTGTGTTCTGAGGATCCCGTCAACGGGCTGAACCATATGGTACCCTACTTAAGCTTCCTACTAGTGTTGTGCCTGGTATTAGCACAACTCTCTGGTGAGCCTTATTCTAACCACCTCACCAAAATCTGTTTCTCCGCAAAATACTACTCAACGAGCGCTTTCTGGTCTCTTTGTCCGCCTTTCCGATGTACTACTTTTTCAACACAGTCATAACAGCATAAATACTTGATAACGAACATTAACCTGTATGCTTTATTTTGACAGTTTTTGATACATCCTCTCATTTTTGTAGGAGATTATGGGGCTGTGAACTTTATGTGCAATCTTTTACATTTTCATAAAAAAAAAAGCAAAATCACGTTATTGTTGGACCTGCTCAGATTTCAAGTCACTTTGAGAGGCCTAAATAATAGTAAAACCACATAAATTACCTTATTATACAAACTATACCCCTCAACGTAAGTAAAACAACTTTTATGAAGTTTGTTAACCCTTTAATTGTTTTAAAGGCGTTAAAACAAAATTCTGTCGCTCCACAAAGTTTGATATCCAATCTTAACCATCCATTGATCATCCAATCTTAACTTTGATATCCAATCCAGGCTTAACAATATCCCATATGTGGTGGTAAACTGCTGTATAGGTACATGGCAGGGCATCGAAGGGAAGCTGTGTTATCAAGAGCAGATTTGCATTGGTACTTTTTGATGGCTATACAATATTTATTTTTTTGGCAATTTGGATGAATAAGGGCTCATTTTCTGCAACATGAGATGCACTTTAACTCCTTAAGGACGCAGGGTTTTTTCGGCTCATTTCTCGCTCCCCAACTTCAAAAATCCATAACTTTTTCATTTTTACATGTACAGACCTGTGTGAGGGCTTATTTTGTGCGTAACAAATTTTACTTTCCCGTAATGTTATTTATTTTAACATGCTGTGTACTGCGAAGCTGAAAAAAAATTCCAAATGTGGAAATTTTTTTTTTTTTAAACGCACGTGCGTCACGTTCTTGTGGGCTCGGTTTTTTCAACTTTGACTGTGCACTCAAAATAACACCTCAGCTTTGGTTCGGTGCGATCGCGGTGATACCAAATTTATATAGGTTTTATTGTGTTTTAATACATTTTCAAAAATTAAACGAATGTGTACAAAAAAGAAAAAAAATTTTTGCCATCTTCTGACGCTAATAACTTTTTCATACTTTGGTGCACGGAGATGTGTGAGGTATCATTTTTTGCGAAATGAGTTGACGTTTTCATTGCTACCATTTTGAGGTCTGTGCGACATTTTGATCATTTTTTATTTCATTTTTTATGTTATGTAAAAAGGTGTAAAAGTCGCATTTCGGACATTTGGGCGCCATTTCCCGCCTCGGAGGTCACCGCCGCCCATAACCGTTTTTATATTTTGATAGATCGGGCATTTTGGGACGCGGCGATACCTAATATGTTTGTGATTTTTACTGTTTATTATGTTTTATATCCGTTCTAGGGAAAGGGGGGCGATTTGAACTTTTAATATTTTAAACTTTAAATTTTAACTTTTTTTTTTTTTATATATTTTTTAGACCATCTAGGGTACATTAACCCTAGATGGTCAGATTGCTCCTACCATATACTGCAATACTTCTGTATTGCAATATATGGCATTTTAGCAGCACATTCATTACAATGAGCCACTGTCTCATTGTAACGAAACTGCAGAAGCCATGTAGCCTCCTGTCAAAAGAAGACCAGAGGCTACCATGGCAACCGATCGCCGCCCCCCCCCCCGATGACGTCCAGGGGGGGGGGGGGGGGGGGTGTGTGATCGCAATAAAGATGGCGGCGCCCGCGCGCCGCCGTATTTTAAATGCCGCTGGCGACTTTGCCGCCGGCAATGACATGGTTAATAGCCGCGATAGGTGCAAGCACCGACCGCGGTTATCAGCGGTGGGGGTTTTCCACATCCCTTATCCCTTATAAGGGGTTAAAAATACTTCATTGTAGTAGGTCATTAGCTTATTGATAAGATTTTATTAACTCTTGAACGTATGGAGTAAAGGAAAAACGTCAATTTTGGTCTCCTTTTTGTATTTTTTGGGGCTGCACACTCTACACTAAAAATGCTACATTAACTCTATTCTATAGAGGACTATGATTACACTATGTATACAGCCAGCAGCCCCCTGTGCCCAGTATACAGCCAGCAGCCCCCTGTGCCCAGTATACAGCCAGCAGCCCCCTGTGCCCAGTATACAGCCAGCAGCCCCCTGTGCCCAGTATACAGCCAGCAGCCCCCTGTGCCCAGTATACAGCCAGCAGCCCCCTGTGCCCAGTATACAGCCAGCAGCCCCCTGTGCCCAGTATACAGCCAGCAGCCCCCTGTGCCCAGTATACAGCCAGCAGCCCCCTGTGCCCAGTATACAGCCAGCAGCCCCCTGTGCCCAGTATACAGCCAGCAGCCCCCTGTGCCCAGTATACAGCCAGCAGCCCCCTGTGCCCAGTATACAGCCAGCAGCCCCCTGTGCCCAGTATACAGCCAGCAGCCCCCTGTGCCCAGTATACAGCCCGTCACAGGGAATGCCCAGCCTATAAGAAAAAAAAAGTGTATCCGCCTTCCGATGCCCCCCGGAAGGTCCACTTCTGTCCACCGGGAGAAGGAGCCTGGATGGAAAGAAGATGACCTGCTGGGGGATGGGGGGAGGGGGGGGGGGGGGGAGTGTCAGTAGGTGAGTACACTTTATCTTTTATAGACACGGGTATAGCAGAGTTTTGAAAAACCCTAGCTTGGCTTACACTCAAGTCAAGAAAAAAAACTAAGTGTACTCACCTTTCGACAAGGCCACATACTACAGGAGAGGGGGGCTGGGCAGGCCACATATTACAGGGGGGGGGCTGGGCAGGTCACATACTACAGGGGGGGGGCTGGGCAGGTCACATACTACAGGGGGGGGGGCTGGGCAGGTCACATACTACAGGGGGGGGGCTGGGCAGGCCACATACTACAGGGGGGGGGGCTGGGCAGGCCACATACTACAGGGGGGGGCTGGGCAGGCCACATACTACAGGGGGGGGGCTGGGCAGGCCACATACTACAGGGGGGGGGGCTGGGCAGGCCACATACTACAGGGGGGGGGCTGGGCAGGCCACATACTACGGGGGGGGCTGGGCAGGCCACATACTACGGGGGCATCCAACCCGGGTGCGTCTCAATTCTGGGACGTAAGAACGGCACTGGCTTGCTCAAGATATTTTTGTTAAAAAACTTTTTTATTTAGGCCTTAAACGGCAAGAAAATTAATATGACAATAAAAGGTTAAAAGTTAAAAAACGGAATAACGTGTTTTGCGCTTGAACTAAGCGCTTCCTCAGATTCCTATACATATAATCACCAGCTCGAAATTTATAGGGGACTAGGAGTCCTATACCGGAAGTTACCAGAAAATTTCCCGGTCTAAATCACATGGGGATCAGTGGGACAGGAAAAACAGTAGAACATAACATAAAAGTTTTACTTACACATGCCCAAGTATTAATCATATAATGTCAGATGAAATTTACAACACAATTCTCATTGTTAAAATTAACGGTTTGGTACCTGTTACGTTAACCTTAACGTTAACCTGTTACGTTAACGATACGGTCACCTGTGAGTGTCTGGATCTACAATTATAAAATATACAGTTTCAATTTGCATACAAATTCAACTTAAGAACAGACCTATGGACCCTATCTTGTACGTAACCCGGGGACTGCCTGTATTTTTTTTTTATTATTTATTTACCCTTTTTTTTTTTTTTTTTGCAACACCCTTAATTGACCTTCACCAAGAAAAAAGAAAGGAAAATAGCACCTGTGTGAGAATATACCAGGTGCCGTTGTGGTATGAGGAAACATCATTACCGATAAGTAACTCCTGTTTTCCACAGCACCACGACGGCACCAACCAGAGAGATTTTCAGACATTTCGACTTAGAAAATCCGCCTGAATGTTCTCTGTCCCTTTTATGTAAGCTGCGTTTAGGGATGTTAGATGTATTTCGGCTAACTGAAAAATCTGGGAGGCGACTTCCATGAGGTGTGAATCCTTTGTCCCTCCCTGTTTGTTTATGTAAGTTATTGCTGCAAAGTTGTCTGATCTTACCAAGATTCCCCGGTTTCTTATTATTGGAAGTGCTTCTTTCAATCCTTTTAGAATATCTAGTAATTCTTTTCCGTTTGAGGATAATTTTGTTTCCCCGAGGGTTCCATTGGTCCTGAAACGTCCTGCTCTCTACATGCGCTCCCCAATCTGTTGTGATTACTACTTCTGGGTCTACTATCCAGGGGAGCCCTCTGTCTAAGTTTTTTGACACCAACCTAATTTTTATATTCTTGTCTAGGGAGTTTGTGTTTTTGTCCCAGGACTTTAGCAGGAAATTTTGTAGTGTTCTCAGATTAAATTGAACCCAGCCGCTGGGATTGAGGCAACTAAACCTCCTAGAAGTGACATGGCTCCCCTGATGGAGGTGAGGGGGAATGTTTTTAATCTGGTTATACTTTCTCTTATCTTCTCCTGTCTTTATAAGGGAAGAAAAGATTTTTGACATCTGGAATCTAGGAGTACTCCTAAAAATAATTTCCTTCGTGTGGGAATTACCTCTGATTTCTCCATATTTCTATCCATCCTAAAGACTAGTATTTTGATTACTCTGCTCACCTGTTTTTTTTACCCCTTGTTCTGAGGAACCTACCAGAAAGAAGTCGTCTGATCTATTCTTATGAATGCTGCCATTTCTGATATGATTTTTGTGAATGTCCTTGGTGCTATGGCTATTCCGAAAGGAAGGGCTTAGCATTGAAGATTAACAATTTTTGGCCCTATTTGAATTGCGAATCTCAGGTATTTCTGATATTCTAGATGGATGGCTACGTGATAATTGTCATCTACTAGATCTATGGACACCATGACACATCCTGGAAAAAGCAGATTTACTGTGGATTTTAATATTTCCATCTTGAAATTTGGTACTTGAAGTTTGTTTAACCCTTTTAAATTGATTATTGTTCTTAATGTTCCGTTTGGTTTCTTTACCCAAAATAGGGTAATAATACCCCTGACCTTATTCTCCTGTAGGGACTGGACAAAGTACCTTTTTGGAAAGCAAAATAGCTATTTCCAACATCATGTCACTGCCTTTTTCCCCTGTTGGAATCTTTGTTTGACAGAACTGCTGTGGAGGAGTATACCTGAAGTCCAGAGTTATCCCGTGTATATGGAGTTGAGGATCCAAATCACTGTTGGAAATTTGCTTCCAGGCATGGAAGAAGTTGGATAACCTTCCCCCAACCTGGCGCCTCACGTCATTATGGACGAGGATTGGTCTGTCTGGTTGCTGATTGAATAAGTAACGCCTGTTTGGATTGATCTGGTAGAACCAGACCTAGGGTCTCTTTACTCTGGAACCTTGTTTTACGAAAGGCCCGGAATGGTTTGTTTCTGTATGGAGCGAAGGAAAAGGGAAATCCTTTCTTCCTATCACCCGCTTTTTTAATAAATCATCAAGTTTAGGACCAAACAGGAAATTTCCATCACAAGGGATGCCACATAATTCACTTCTAGATGCTGTATCACCCGACCAGTTCTTTAACCATAGGGCCCTTCTAGCAGAATTTGACAGGGCTGCAGATCTGGCTGAGAGTCTTAACGTATCTACTGAAGCGTCTGCTAACAGTGCCGTCCCCTTCTGAATATTAGCTACAGAAGTATTTAGCGTGTCCCTAGGAACCTTATTCCGAATATCCTCTAACAATTGGCCCAACAACAATAGGATTGAACGGGCTACGCAGGTAGATGCTACTGCTGGTCTAAAAGAGTATGTAGAAGCTTCCTAGGATTTTTTAAGGAACCCCTCGGCCCTCCTATTCTCAAGATCTTTTAGGGAGTTAATGTCTTCAGAAGGAACCTTGGGACATTTTTATTATAAAAGCGTCCATCTTCGGTGGAGGTCCCCATGTGGAGGTAGTTTCTTCTGCAAATGGATACTTTCTTTTTATAGCTCTAGGAACATATGATTTTTTTTATCTGGATTCAGCCATTTTGTTAATTAAGGCCGATAAAGTGTTATGTATTGGAAAAGCACTTCTTTTCCTTTCTGCTAGACCTTCAAACACAATATCTTGTACAGATTTTGGCTGTGTTTTCTCTTCTATCTCCATAGAGGACCTAACCAACCGTAATAAACTCTCCGTGTCCTCTGTGAGAAATAAGGGGCGTCCTGACAATTCTTCTTCAGAAACTGAAGATGCTAATTCCTCTGCTCTTTCTCCCTCTGAAGCCGAAACTGCCCGCTGAGGGCGGCCCAGGGAGATTTTTATCCTCTAAAGCCTGTCTCGGGTTAAGAAAATTTTTCACGGTCACCTGTACTTCCTCTCTGATTACTGATCTAAGTGATTTCAGCCACGAGGAAGATTCTTCTGTGACTATTTTCCCAATGCATGCAGTAGTAACATTTTTTTCATAATTCGATTTTCTACCACAGATCCTGCACTCTCTGTCGTGAGTTTATTTTAGTAGCTTTCTTGGGAGCTTCTTCTCCTGGAGTTGGTGTTCTCAAGGGCTTAGGAGGTTCCGACATCCTGGCAGCGAGTGAAAGCCCTGACTAGCATTTCCCGGGGTTTTTTATATCCTAGTTCCCGCCCCTATGGGCGTAACCTAGGCGTGGAGAGGACATACTTTGTTACATTAAGCCATAACTCTAAAGAAATACTTATAATAGGTTAATATTTAGCTCAGGAGGAGTACTACAATCCCCCGGGCTCCCGCTGGTTCACCTGTAGCGAGTGACAGCGCTGACTCCCAGTTCCAGCGACAGTATCGCAAACCGGAAGTACTTCGCACCTTACTTCTAGTTGCGTCCCCGGCTAGCAGTGGGCTGCTCCACACGATCCCCGGGCGGCCGCCGTACAACTCCAGACGACCTCAGCAGGAGCCGTGTCCCCACTGGAGACCTCCCCACCAGGGTCCCGCCATACACCCGAGGCCGTGGAGGGGTTGAGTGACTTCATCAACTGGTGCACTCCCTATATTGGAGGCCGCCATTGCGGGAATGTAGCACTTTGACTGTCAACCAGCAGTCTTTAAAAATAATAAAAGGGGAAATATGCAGAGCTCAGGTCCCTTCCAGGGACAGGATCCCTCTCTCTGGTTGGTGCCGTTGTGGTGTTGGGTAAAATTTTATTTTCAAACTTCTAAATTCTCTACTTTTGATGAAGATAGTCATATCATCTAAATAAACTCATAAATTACATTTCCTAAATGTCTGCTGTTGTGATGGTTTTTTAAGATTCCATGTATTTTACTAGAATGTTATGAGGCTCAGAATTTGGGTGCCATTTTTCAAATTGTTTGGAAAATCACCAAAACTCGTATTTATATGGACCTACTAAACTTTTAATTGACTGTGAGAGGCCTAAATAATAGCTAGATTCATAAATTACCCTACTATGGAAACTACACCCCTCAACGTATGAAAGCAAGAATCAGTCTCAGCGGTAATTCGTTTTCCCATTTAGTCCACCATGATGTCCCACCTGGAGGATTACCCCTTGACCTCTGCAGGGACAGGAAGAAGAGAGGTAAAATGTCCCACCCCCTGCATCCCTTTCCAGTGTCTACCAAATAACTACACCAAGAAAGGATGCAAGAGGTTTATGAGCATGTTAATTCACACACAAGTAAAACCATACGAGAATATATTAGAGACCGGGAAAAAAATTCCAGGCCCACCTGGAGATGTACAAGATGATATAGGATTTTTTTTTAGGGAGGGACTACTGCTTGCAGTATTTTTCTGCCAAATGATAAGTCTCTTGCAGACTAAGTACAATCAATAATGTTTTGCATAAGTTCCAGTGCTGGACCAGGTTGCAGCTTTGCAAATTTGTTCGAGAGAAACTTTCTCTGCCCAGGAGGTAGCCATTGCCCTTGTGGAATGGGCTTTCGGGTTTGAAGGTACTTCCAGGTTTTGGAGTATAGCAACTCTGGATAGTCTCTTTAATCCAGCGGGCGATCGTGATCTTTGACGCTTTTTTCCCCTTTATTCACACCCTGGAACTGAAGAAAAAAAGGTGTGCCAATTGGCTTCACCTGTAGATTTTGGCAAAAGGAAGGAAGGATAATTTCCTGACTACAGTGGAAGTCTGTTGCCACTTTAGGCAGAAAGCTAGGATCTAGCATTAGAGAAATTCTGTCCTCAGAGATCTTTAGATAAGGCTCGTTTATAGACAGCGCTTGAATTTCTCCTAATCTTCTAGCTGTGGTTATAGCAACGAGAAAGGCAGTCTTCAAGGTGATATTTTTAATACGTCTCTAAGGGTTCAAAGGGAGCTTTAATAAGACTGTTCAAGACTATAGACAACTCCCAGGGAGGTGTTTTTATGGGGATATTAGGCCTAAGGCTGGATGAGGCTTTAATAAATCTTTTTACCCACCTATGATCAGCAAGAGAGACATCAAAGAAGACGCTGAGGGCTGAGACTTGGACCTTTATTGTGCTGGTCTTTAAGCCTTTGGATAGACCTGGTTGTAGAAATTACAATATTTGCTGTATGTTGGGAGAAGATTGGTTAGGAATCTCATGGAAGGAAAAGGAAGATACGGTAATCTTTTCCATATTTTTAAATAAATTGCTGATGTACCGGTTTCCCACTTGCCTGTAAGGTGGAAATGACTTGGTCCGAAAGTCCTTTGGCTTTTAGCATCTGCTTCTCAGGATCCAAGCTTAAAGTTGGAAGATCTCTGGGCTGGGATGAAATACTGCCCCTTGGTACAAAAGATCCTTTCTTCAAGGAAGAAGGATTGGGTCGTCCAGGGCCATGTTTTTTAATGTTCTTCTTTGGCCAGAGGGGCACAATCAGAATGATCATGAGGTTTTCTTGTCTGATCTTCTGAATGGTCTTCGATATAAAAGGGAACGGGGAAAGGCATTAGCTAATGTTACTCCCCAACTGTGGCTGAAGGCATCCAGAAGATGATCCAGACTGTTCTTCTGTAGGGAGAAGTAACGATCCACTTATTTGTTCTCCCTGGTGGCAAATAAATCTATTAGGGGGGTCCCCAATTTCTGTATTAGATGAGAGAACACCTCTAGGTTTAAGCACCACTCGTGGGGATCCAGTGTATGTCTGCTTAGGAAGTCTGCTTCTCTGTTTTCTGACCCCCTGTGAATTGCAGTCAAAGACAACACGTTTTCTTCTGCCCATTGGAAGATCTTCTTTGATAGGTTGAGCAGAGTGAGCGACCGTGTACCTCCTTGACGTCTGAGATAAGCTACCGTAGTTCTGTTGTCTGACAATATCTTGATGTTCTGTCCTTGGAGTTGGTTAAAGCACGTCTTTAAAGGTTTCCCAGATTGCCTTTAGTTCCTTGTAATTCGAGGATTTGTCTTTGTCTGATTGAGACCATAGACCTTGTACCAATTTTTCTGGTAAATTTGCCCCCCAACCTGTCTTGCTCGCATCCGTCAGGATAGTAGTTGCCGGCCAGGTGTTCCACTCTAAGCCCCTGCCTAGATTTTTCTTTGTAGTCCATCAATCCAGGGAAAATTTCACGAAGGAAGGAATCTTTACTTTTTTCTCTAGTTGTTTCAGTCCCTGTTTCAGGATCTGAGTATCCAATTCTGCAAGTCCCATGTGTGGTTTTGGGACCAAGGGATACAAGCTATGCATGACGTGAGAAGACCCAGGAGCTTCATTGCTTCTCTGACTGAGCATACTTGTTTGCTCTGAAAGGTCTTTATATGGGACATAAGATTGAGAGCTTTCTCCTCTGGTAGTGAACACTGGCGTACGCAGTCCAGAAGAATGTCCAAGAATTTTAGTTTGGTGCTGGGTTGGAGATTTGATTTTTCGTAGTTTATGACCCACCCCAATTGTTCCAGGGTCTCTATAGTAGTATTCCTTTGGGATTTTAAATTCTCTTCCGTATTTGCTACTAATAGAAGGTAGTCTAAATAAGGAATTAGCAGGATGTTCTTTAGCCTTAGTATGGCTACTACTTCTGCCATTATCTTTGTAAATAGTCTGGGCGCTGAGGAGATCCCCAATGGTAGAGCTCTGAATTGATAATGTAGTACTTTGTTTTCTGGGGATAGGACCGCAAACCTCAGGTATTTTTGAAAGCTGGGGTGGATTGGGACGTGGTAGTAAGCGTCCTTGAGGTCTATGTTGCAAAGAGCTGCATTTTGAGGAATCAGAGGACTTTTCTAGATTCCATTTTGAATCTTCTGAACTTGATGTGTCTGTTTAAGCTCAAGTTAATTATCATCCTGTATGACCTGTTTGGCTTTTGGTTAAGGAAGAGGGGAGTAGAATCCCTTTTTTAAATTGACGAGTCGGTACAGGAGAAATTACATTCTTTGCTAGGTGAGATTGTACTTCTTCCCACATGAGAAGGTGAAGTTGGGGGTGAGGAAATTCTTGTTATTATAAAAGAACAGGGAGGTAGGGAATCCAACTCTATCTTGTATCCTGCTTCCACTATTCCTAGAATCCAGGCATTTTTTATCTGAAGATTCCATTGGGAGGGAAATAGGGATAGCCTGCCCCCACCCTCGCATTATCCTTTTATTCGCTAGGAGTGGGTTGGTAGCTGGCATTGTATCCTCTACCTCTAGCCCCTTTGGGATAACTCCATTGTCCCTGTTTGCCTTTATCTTGGTAGGATAAATTTTTTTCCCGGGAATCACAAAAGGAAGTTCTTCTTTGAGATCTTGGTTCTTGGAATCTGTTCTTTTTGTCTGCTGCTTTCTCCAAAATAGTGTCCAACTTTGGCCCGAAAAGAATTTCTCCTGTGAAAGGTTATACCACACAGATTTGATTTGGATCTGAAATCCCCTGACCATTGTTTCAGCCATAGGGACCTTTGGGCTACATTAGAAAGAATGTCTTCTAGAATATTATTAACTGGAAAAACCTTGCTTTTTCTTAGCTTTCAGACATCCAAAGAGCTCATCTTGTACTGACATTGTCTCTACTGGCTCTTCAATATTCAGGGTCTCTCTTACTGCCTTGAGGAGAGCGTCCAGATTGTCTGAGGAAAATATGAATCTGGATTCAGACTTTCCTGACTCTCTAGGATTTGTTCCTCTTACTCTCTTTGTTATGAACATGAGGCAGCCTAGTCCAACATCTGGATAGGTTCAGGGCTTTTGAACCTTTTAGGAGGAGGGCCTTCTGGAAAGAGGGATGCAACCGTATTTTTTAGTTCAGACTGAAGCATGGATCTTAGTTTATCCATGAAGGATGTTTTCGCTTCTCGCATCATATCATCCATGCAGTCTTTGCATACTGCTTTTTTTATAAGCATCAGGTAACTTATTGAAACACATATTGCATCTTCTAGTCTGAGGAGTCTTAGGTTTAGATTTGTACTCCTTTCTATCCTCTTTCCTTTCCTTCTCCTTTTTCTCCAAGGAGTGAGAAGTATAAAGAAGGGGAATGTATACAAAAACAGAGCCCCCCCCCCCCCACTCCTCCCCCAATTCCCCAACAAACTTACAGAAGTCTGAGGAAGAGGAGTTTGGTCCATTTTTGCCTCCATTACTGACCTGGAGACAAGGGAGGAGGGTGAGGTACAAGCGATAATGGGAACAGGATAGGATGTGACAAAAAAAACACAATGACCTGCGCCGTGCGACACAAATACATTTGATGTCCTGTGACACTCTTTAGTAGAACGAAACATTCTAGCAGACTTTTACCCGGCTTTTTAAACTTACCGCTCCTCAATCCCGAAGTCGTCTTCTTGGATCGTGGAATGCATGACGCGTTCCACCATCGGGAGTCAGAACACATGGTGCCGCCGTAAATCACAGAGGGATCACAGGATTAACACCACATGCCTCTCCATGTCACAGCCAGGAAGGGGAACCACTCGTGGCCTAGAGAGGGGAGGACTTAGCACCAGGTACTGCACCTACATGGCGTCCCCCCCCCCCACCCCCCAGAGGAGATGAGAGGGAGAGACTTTCTCTTCCCCCTAACCTGTGTAGAGACAGGAAGAACACTAGAGAGGGATGCAGGGGGAGGGACATTTAACCTCTCTTCTTCCAGTCCCTGCTGAGGTCAAGGGGTAATCCTCCAGGTGGGCCGTCATGGAGGACGTCATGGAAAAATCACATTTAAGAAGTTTGGTGTTTTATAGGGGTTAAAACAAAATGGAGGTGCTGTCTACAAATTGGAAAAAAATTTTGACAATACATTCATTTCAGGTGAAAAATTGAACATTTGCAATGGATTAAATAAAAAAAGGTTCTACAAAGTTTGATACCCAATTGCTCCCGAGTACACTGATATCCCATAGGTTGTGGTAAACCTAGAGTAGATTTGCATTGTCAAATTGTACAGGCTATTTTTTTTTTTTTTTTTTATGTGGACCTATAGGGGCTTATTTTTTGCCACATGAGATACAATTTTATGGTAATTTTGCTAATTGGTGAGATTTTATTAACTCTGTTGGTGGATGAAATGAAAATTATCAATTTCTAGGAAGATTCTTTTATTTTTAGGTGGCCCTTTACCATACCATAAAAAAATATATAATTTTTTTGTAATTGTATATTTTTATTCTATGGGTTCGCCACGATTATGAAAATACCTCATTTATATAGATTTTTTTTTTATTTTTTTCCCCATTTTTACTGAATAAAAAGTAATTTGGGAAAATGTTGTTAATTTAAGCATCACCGACTTTTCATATGTGTAACTTTTATATTTTTCGGCTGACAAATCCGTTTAAAGGGTTATTTTTTGCAAGTGTTAAGGTAAACCTAGCTGATAGATGAAATCCTGTCATTTCTACTTGTCCCATTTTCCTAAAAGCATTGTAACAGAGACTTCATTTTAAGATGGCATCGGCATTGTGATCCTGCCGCAGGAGGTTGTTATGGCGGACTCTATGTACATGTTCAAGAGAGGCCTGGATGCCTTTCTGGAGAGAAAAAATATCACGGGTTATGGGGATAAAACATTTATTTAATTCTTTAAGGTTGGACTTGATGGACTTGCGTCTTTTTCCAGCCTTATATACTATGATACTATGATCCTTACCAAAACAATCAAAGCTAAAGAATTTCAGAAACGCATTATCCTGATGTCAAGGAAGTTCTCCAATCAAGAGACTACATGAGCTGGGAATTCTCCGCCCCCTCCTCCTTTCCTAATTTCTATATAGACTTGTGAAACCAAATAAAGGGCACGCAGTGCCAACTTGCCCGGGGCATGAGTGAGACTTAAATCAGCAAATGTTGTCTGAATTATTTCTTATGATGTGCACACATGCTTATTGAATAGAAACACGCAGCCAACGCACAGAGGAGGTCTTAAATCCTACCCCAACACAAGAATCGTTGTTCTTTTTAGTGGTCTTATTTTAGAGTGCGTAACTTTATCACTTTTTAGAGCATTTCTTAAAGGTATTAATTAAAAATTATCGGAAAGTCTTATGCGTTTTTTCCCCCAGCATTTACCGTGCAGGTGGGGGTTTATTCTTTATTAAGTGCTTGTATGGGAAAGTGACATTTTAGGGGCTTATATTTTTATGTATTTATTTTTCATTTATTCTAATGTTTAAACTTTACTGTTTTTAATTTTTTTTTTACTTATACAAACTTCAACTTGAACAAGTGATGCTCTGATCCAATACACTGTATTCATTGTAGAGCATTGTAAACTGTCTGAGCAGACGCATGTACAGACAGTTTACAGTCAGAACCAGAAAGGGGTCTGATTGCCAAGAACATCAGGCAACCTCGGGGCACTTGGCAGACCCCGGGGCTGCCCAGAAGTGGATTGGATCCCTAGGTAAGCGACACGGGGATCCTACCCATAGGGGGGGGGGGGGGAAGACCCTTAACCTTGCAAGGGGTTAACACTTGCAATCGGAGCCAGCTCCGATTGTGAGTGTTACAGCATGGTGTCAGCTGTAGTATACAGCTAACAGCTGCTGCTTCTGGTGCCACCTCTGTTCATGCGCCGATGCCAGAAGTGCGACGTAATACAATGTCCCATAGGCAAAAAATTCCAATTAGCACAGCCCATAATTCAAAGGAAAGCCATGTGCTATTAACATATATATGACACTAGCAAAGAGAAAGAATAGCACAAAAATGGCTGAACAATAATCGATTGCGTGTAAAAAATACAGTTAATTTTATTGAGAGACCAAGTAAACACAAAGACATACATTTAAGATCATTTAAAAATATAATATACAATGACTACAGAGCAGTGACCTGGGTGGAAACACTGCTCAAAACCAGTGGCAAATCCTCAAGTGAGGATATAATACCTCTCTGTATGCCTAGTAGGTCAAACAAGTGTCCAAATCCTAACTCCACAATATTGAAAATGCATGTATTCAAGTCTAAACCTTTTAATTCTGTGATCGCAATCTGCAGCAAATAGCTAGAAGGTAGATATTGCACTACGCCCAAAAGGGGTATTTCCCTAGATAGTGGTAGGTGTCAAGGTTTAGACAAATTACAAAATAAATACCCATAACTTCCCTAGAAATACAGCTGCAAATTGCTGGTAGGACATACAGGCAGAGAGTATCAGGAGGCGTCAAGGACAACTTCCTCAGGGGTAAGTCCCCATGCGGTAAGTATCTTCCTGCATTGACTTACCGGTACTATAACGTCCAGGTGCACGTAGGGGTTAAAGAGCTTCCTCCACTATTATCAGCTATCCAAGAGGGTATGGAAAAAGAATATTCTTCCAACCAAAAGCCCCCACAGTGATCATGATAATGCAGGTCCCCGAATAACACATTTTAATAAAGCATAACAAGCATTTCTTGGCTCTGCGTCCAAAGATAAAATTGTAATCTTATTACTGAATTAAGTTAAGTTATTACAGCCTATGTAAGTTAACTATAAATAGCAAGTTGCTACTTTCGAAGAACAGTTCACCTCAATGGCATAGCAGTAATCTGCACCAGCTCTGACGGCCATCATGGATAAGAGTCCGGTCCCAGTACCAATATCTAATACAATAGCCTCTTCTCCTCTTTCCTTCACTCTCTTCACAGCAGCACGAATTCCCTGGTAATATTTTGTATTCTATATAGCAGGAGAAAGGTCTGTCAGTTACAAAATTTAAATACACAAAGTCCATTCATTGACAAACATTATTAACAAACAAAGGAGTTGTGTAAATGTAACCATATATATAGTTGTGTAAATGTAACCAAATATATTGGCAATAACAATAGGAAAGTGAAAGGATAAATTTACAGGAGGCAAATAATATACAGCACAAATAAAATCTCCCCAAACTGTTACAGGAACAAGTTTCAAGCATAACCTCTATAATGGGGGGGGGGGGGGGGGGGGAGAAAGCTCAGGAGCTACCACGGTGTGCCTCTTGATTTTAGGATTTTCAGATCTAGAAAAGGTGCTGTTTGAGATACAAACAACCAGTAAGAGTAGTTGTTTTTCAAATATACTGCTTTTTCTTGCTCATAGATTTCTATTGTCCTATGTGATCAACAGTCACTGTGTGTGAGTCAACAGTCACGTTTTGACATTTTTTTTCCACGAACAAAACACTTTGGAAACTGCAGGAAATCTTAAAAAATATTTTTAAACAGACATTTAGATTTCCAAATAAAATAAAGAAAACCTATCTTAACACTAAAAAACCATCACCATAGTCACCTCGTTTGCCCAAAGTGGAAAATGACCATTACACACCATGAGATTAATTTGAAATGGACATTAATTTGAAAAATATATACTGTAAATTAAAAAAAAAAAATCATTTTCTCCAGGTATTGTAACTTTAACCTTCCAAAAACACAAAATAAAAAGTAAAAGAAAACGGGTCGTTTAACATTTTTATGGCAAGTAGTTTTGAAATTTGCTAAAAATGCCCCGGTCATTAAAACCTTTTACACCTGGTCAAAAAGGGGTTAATGTAGATTTACAAAAATATATAGAATATTTGCAATTTTTGTTTTAAATGCAACAAAAAATAAGTTTCAAACTTACTCGGTCATTATCATGAAGCATATCAGCATAAGAAGACCTGCAAAAAAAAAAGTTTTTTAATTACTTTAACACATACAGATACATGTTGACACAATAAAAAACACCTTGAACTTTGGTTGTGTAGTCTAGCAGTGTACAAGTTCTTCCAAAGACCCCAAGGCTAGTTTTAACCTATTCATTACTATGTGTGATTCGCACATTGAAATGAATGAGGAGGAAAAACCCCATATACTGCCATATTGTAGTATGGCAGTAAATGGTAGAATTAGACAACCTAGGGTTAAAGTACCCTAGCAGGTATGAAAAATAGTAAAAAAAAAATTAATTTTATAATTATATTAAAAAAACTAAAAATTCTCATCACCCCTTTAGAAGTCATAAATAAACAGTAAAAATCATAAACATGTTACCGTATATACTCGTGTATAAGCCGAGATTTTCAGCACAAAAAATGTGCTGAAAAACCTCACCTCGGCTTATACACGAGTCAATGATAAAAATAAATACATTAAATACTCACCCTCCGGTGTCCCCGATGTTCCTCGCGGCTCCCGATCCCTGTCGCGGCTCCCTCCGGCTTCTTCACTCTTCACTGGCCGGGAGATCGCGCTGGCCGTTGCACACTGTGATGCGACGCTGTCGCCGCGGATGACGTCATCAGCGGCAACAGCGTGGCATCACATTGTGCGACGGCCAGCGCGATCTCCCGGCCAGAGAACAGTGAAGAAGCCGCCGGGAGCCGCGACGGGGATCGGAAGCCACCGAGAGCCGCGACGAACATCGGGACAACGGAGGGTGAGTATTACGTTTATTTCTTTATCTGTATAGGGGCTGCTGTATACTACTGGGGGCAAGCTGTATACTACTGGGGGCAAGCTGTATACTACTGGGGGCAAGCTGTATACTACATGGGGGCAAGCTGTATACTACATGGGGGCTGGCTGGCTGGCTGTATACTACATGGGGGCTGGCTGGCTGTATACTACATGGGGGCTGGCTGGCTGTATACTACATGGGGGCTGGCTGGCTGTATACTACATGGGGGCTGGCAGGCTGTATATTACATGGGGGCTGGCTGGCTGTATATTACATGGGGGCTGGCTGGCTGTATATTACATGGGGGCTGGCTGTATACTACACCCTCGGCTTATACTCGAGTCAATAGGTTTTCACAGTTTTTGGTGGTAAAATTAGGGGTCTCGGCTTATACTCGGGTCGGCTTATACTCTAGTATATACGGTAGTTATCGCCACGTCAGAATATGCCCAGTCAAAATATAACTTTTTCTCCACATTTTACGGAAAATCGTTCCCAAAGTCTATGTTAAGGAGATCGCACTGGTTTCGGAAGGCATCTTAACTTCTATCCGCCATCTTAGATACAGCGGCCATGTTCCCTGACCATTGTCAAGTTAATGTCATGTGAAGGTGTATTATCATCTTAGGTGTATTGCTGAAACATGAGAATCCCATTTTATTTACATATTTCTTTCTCCACACATCCACCAAACCAACCTCGTCACATCTTTTTCAAGGGAGAAATCCCACCCCCTTTCCTTGAACCATCGCCCGAAATTCTATCTAGATTCCGATCCATCACACAATTATAGTCCCCACATGACAGAACCGGGCAATCAGGGCATTTCTCCATAAAAAGAATTAAACATGTGATAATATCATGAGAGTAAGGTAGGGGAATATACACCAGAGAGAGAGAGAGAGTGCATCGTAAACCCTCCAAGATTCCCTCAAAAATATATAGGCCGTATTCATCAATTTTAACTCTTAAGATTTTAAAAGTTATTCTTAAAAGTTATTAACACCCCTGGACAGTTCCGTATGACATGAGTGATATTGCGTGCCAATCCAGTTTCGTTTAACTCTCCATAAAGTCTCCGGTGTAAGATGGGTCTCATTGAGAACTACTATGGCTGGTTAATGTCCATGAATACAGTCAAATATGGCTATTCTTTTTATGGAGTCCCCAAATCCTCTAACGTTCCATGTCAGGATTTTAACACTCATCTTTCAAAGAAAGGTGAAAGGAGAAAAGAGAGAGAAAGAGAAGAAGAAAAAATGGAAGAAAAGAAAAATTAACTTCGCTGACTGAGCATCCCTCCCCACAAATGACCCCCAATCTTCTTGCGGATCTCTACTCATCCAACCCAACTACTCCATACCCTCGCCACACCCCCATGACCAAGTCGCCATCAACTTTAAATTATATTAGTTTTAATACATCATATAAGTCTGCCAGGACCAAAACCTTATTAGTCCGTTAACCTGTCATATTCTCTTACCCTTTTTCATGTGACCAGAGGCCAGTATACACTACCAACCCTTGGAGTCTAACCACTCCATTGCCTCCTCCGGAGTATCAAAGAAATTCGCTTTCTCCTGATGTATAACTCTGAGCTAAGAGGGAAATAGGAAGAAGTATCGCAAATTAGCTTTCTGCAGTCTCTTTATGTCATGAAAGTTTTTACTTTTCGCTTGGGTTGCTTTAGAAAAGTCTGGGAAAACCATGACTTTTGCGCCAGTAATGGACACATCCCCTCTTTCTCTCAAACTTCTCAGTATGCGGTCTCGGTCTTTGTAGGTTACCAATTTTACCAAGAAATGGGGGCTTCCTGGGTACTCTGTAGGCCCTCTCTACACCGAATAAAGGGGACAGATGCTCTCCACCCACAACCTCCTTTATCCATTTTTCTATAAACTCTTGGGGGTCCTTCCCTTCAGCACCTACGCGACCCATCTTCCATCTCCTCAATTTTGTTCTGAAGAGATATTTTCCCCTCCTTTAATATCTTTACCTCTTTCTTTAATACTGCCATATCCTCCATCAATTCTACCATTTTGGAATCATTTTCCTTCATTTTTTCTTTAATTTTGTTTAAGTCCCCCCTCATCATTGTTGTTTCCATTTCTAGTTTATTAGTGAGGTTCATAATGGACGAGTTAAGGTCCTGTATTGCTTGTAATATTTCCGAGACATAACTTTTATCCAGCACGGTGTTCCCCTCTTTACTGCTTCCAATATCTGTCTCTTCTGCAGAAGAGTTAGAGGGACCCTTCAGTTCCTGTTACCCCCGCTTTGGCATGTCCTTTGGACTCCCCACTAAGTTTTTGATTGACTTTAGTTCTAGTTTGGGAAGATTGCCACATCTTATCCAATTTATTATCTACCTTACTAGTTGTTTTTTCCTTAGGAGAGGTTACACCCTGAGATCTGCGTTTTTCTGTTGTATCCCCTTTAGGCGCCATGATGTAAACTTAACAATAATAGTCAAGAGCAGAGATAATACCACTAAACCCAAATTTATAAAACTCTCAATATAGTTCTATTACTCCATAATCTTAAAATTAACGTTTTTTTAATCCCCCTTGGCTTTAGTAAGGACAAATAGAAATGTTTGCAGAGACAACAGTCACCAGTTATCAGAGTACTGGATGCTGTACACACCCTACATAGGAGAAAACCAAAACCCGTTAAAAAAGTGCATTTCTTAGGATGTATCACATATACCGTGAAAACGTAATAAGGTGGGCACAATGTGTGTAATATCCCCCCCCCCCAAATATTGA
This sequence comes from Engystomops pustulosus, assembly GCF_040894005.1. Lineage (NCBI taxonomy): Eukaryota > Metazoa > Chordata > Amphibia > Anura > Leptodactylidae > Engystomops > Engystomops pustulosus. Next base: position 125,165,083 of record NC_092417.1, on the reverse strand, counting down.
CAATCTCAGCGACCAAACTTGGGCCTATTGGCAGAGATAAATTTAGCAAGTAATGTCGCTCATGTTTGATAGATTTAAATCAAATTTACACAGTCTCTGAGACAGGTTTAAAGGTTATTATTGGAAGCTGTGGAATCCAGTTAATTATATCTAAAGCAAGAAAGTCCAGTCCGCTTATCCTCGACCTCGGCTGCATGAATAGATGTCAGAACATGCAGAATGAAAAGAAGAGGACCAGCTCCAACTGCATAGGGCCACCAGTCAACCATTCCAATTGCAGTCCGGCAAAGGGATTTCGCCTAATGGCGGGAGGGCTCCAAACGGTCAAGCCCCAGATGCAGCGAATCACATACCCAATGAGCCCGACACCAAAAGTCTCCAACCATCAGGACACGCCATGAAGGAAGACGAAATTGTACCTCAGTGTGACAAGGGAGTAGCCAAGACAGCGGTAGATGTTAGTATAGCAGGTAGGGCAGAAGACCAAGCAGGCGATAGGCAGTTCTCTCGTTAGTAACGCGGGGGAAGAGTTATATTGATATCTCACTTCTAGTAGCTGCTCAGTCACGACAATGATCCATTCCAATAGCGCCTCGTGTTGCAGCTGCTGCATCCACTCTCCACAATATTCTGCGTCCAGGTAAGCCAATGGCAGACTCAAATCCTCAGAATCGCCAGCGGCAGGTTGGATCTGCAGCGCGCAAGCACGCTCAAGACACACGCTAGTCCTCCTGCACAACGTCACAGAAGAAGACGTCAGAAGCGCACAGTCCAGTCCTCCCCTTAAACCCGCGCATCCAGGTATGACGGGGACTCGCGGAGTTCACCACCCAAGGAGAGATGGCACTTGGCGGCAGTCCTAAGCCCAAAGCTACGTAAAAACCACAACGCTCCTGGCAGTCATGATCTCGGTTGGAGCGACGGCACGGGGTTACAGCGTGGGGCAGGGAGGAGGAGCGCGCAGTATCCTACGTCATGCTGCTTCCAGCCGTCCTGGAATTCTCCCCCTCATTAACACTTTGCTTAATCCTGAATGACACTACACTAATTAATGAATGGTAAGTTCTGAAACCTGAAATAAGCAGAGATTTTATAAAACAATGTGAGATACAGGAAATGGGGTTCACTTTATGGGGGCTGCCTGACAAGCCGAGTGTGTTCCATATTTCTCACACCTCCAGGGAATCAGGATTTACTTTAAGTTGTAAGTTTCTGTTATTTTCTCCCTTTTTATTTTATAACTGTTTTGCCGTGTTGTGTCATTTTATTTTGTAATTCTTTTGTTTTTAACATCTTTTTTATACATTAAAACAACTTTTTGTAATAAAAGCTTTTCACTTTAATTTTGGTCCCTGTATGCTCTGCGAACTCATAGCCTTGTAAAGTGTGGTTAGCTGTGTTACAGCTAGAGAGCCGAGTGTGCATGTCTAGTGGTGTGACAAGGTGACTTCTTGAGAAGCAATAGTGGATGTAGAGTGGGATACTTATTGGTCCCAGTATAAATGCAATAAGTGGTGGCAGCGGATCTGGTGCTGGAGCTGTAAGAGGTGTGATTTATGCTCAATTTGTGTCCTGAGTGGCAAGGTTGAGTAGGCCAAATTAACCCGTACAGTTGCACCCCGCGTCACGTGCACTTAGCCATGGCACTTAGTGGTACAAAACAGAGGAGAACCCCATCAAATGACCGGGGGTCATGGCCGGACGCCGGACAGAGCGAACCCGTGTGGGTGAGCTCCCGGGGATCCTAACCCAAATCTAGCTTCCCAGGCAGCCATCCTCGTGCCAACTCACCAAATTCGCATCGCTCAGACTTTCGGCACCATCCACAATCAGACAGGAGGGTTTGTTTCGACTGGCCGGATATTGGCCCAAATACCACATGCGCTGCGCAGGGAGCACGGACGTATCTATACTCCCACAATTGCTGCACCAGCAGCCGTAACACTGCATCGGAACGGAATGTGTAACTTCAGCTCGCTCTGGCCTGCCTTGCTTCTTCCGGCAGCGCCATCTAGGAACGGCATTCTGGTCTCTCCTGCTATCTCTGCAGCCGCCTGGGGAGAATTAACCCTATGAAGCTGGGATTGTCTCCAAGGAAGAAGGTAGGATACCACACTACCTATTTACCTCCCTTTGCCCAGGATCAAAGCAACCCACACTCTGCTCACCCAGTCTGTGGTTATGTGTGTATGTAGTCTGTATTAACCCCTTCAGTGACTGTACAGCTTATACTATATATCACTCTGGACTATCCCAAGTGCTTATTACTGCAAATACCTACTGGCTAACCCTTGCCCAGTATAACTGCCCACTACTGCTGCCTAACTATCACCACGAGCAACAGGAGGAAGACGGCAAAACTCTCCAAAATTGCATCTAGCACTTTGGCACCTTCATTCAGATGATGAGTCTATCCCAGAAGACCTTCTACTTCATTCACTGGAGCCACTGGACATACAGGCATGCTCCACCATTCAAGCAGTCCTGGCCCAAATACAAACCAATGCTGCCAAAAATCTGAGGAAGTTTTCTGTATGCAACCATGCTCTCCACAAGGGTCCCTAGGCTCCTCTCCCTCCTCTCCCTAGCAGAGCCCGCCACAGCTGGAATCTATACCCGACATCTCAGACCCTGCTACAATGCTAGATGGCAAGTTTGCAGAAGTGCTGGTGGCTATTAACTTGTTTCAATCCAAAATGGTTACCCAAGTGGATGAGTTGCGGCAGGACTGTTATATTGTGACATGATATTCATAGAGCCAAGGAGAGAATTACGGAAAATGAGCCAACATCCAAAGGCCAATGCCGGTACAGATAAGCTGACGACACTCTAGTGTATCTTGGGGATGCAGGACCCTCCCTGGTATTCCTACTATCTCTAATTGTTTTGGGGGGGTTCTGGCCTCCCCTAACTTAACGGCTATGGAGAGGGCTCAGCCCGTGAGCCCTCTCCATGCAGAGGGACCTGCCGTGTATTCACGGTCGTGAACTAGTTAAATACTTAGGGATCCAGACCTACACAATGTTTAACATTGAACCACTAATATCAGTTCCGGAATCTCGCCTGAAGGCCAGGTCAACACTGCCCTTATCCCTATATGGACGTATTAACATTTTTAAAATGATCTACCTTTCCAAATTTTTATACTTATTTCACGGCTGCCCACTACTACTATCTAAAGGCCTTTTCAAGCGTATTGAGGGCATCCTTAGATCCTTTTATTGGTAAAGCGACTCTCCGTGTATTAGTCTAGCTTTGCGCAAGGAACCTAGGTCTCGGGGTGGATTAGCAGCTCCCGATTTATATTTAGTTGCCCAGATGGTGTATGCACAGTGGTGGATAGACATTGACAGAGGTAATGTCGCCACTGCTCTAGCAGGGGCCATAGTAGGCTCTTATGAAGCGCTCACAAAAGTGCTTTATTGCTATAAATCTCCATCCAACGTTCCACTCACTTAGTGCACAGTAGCAGTGTGCTGGAGTAGTCTGCAAATGCTGGTTAAAGAGAACAGCCTTCTCCTGCCCAGGGCCCAACTGTGGCTCAATCCACAACTCCCTCACCTCCTCTCCCTCTCGAGATTAACAATGAGGGCGGCGTTAAGGGTGAAATTTATTGGTCAACTCTTATCTATGAATGCTAAATTGCTTAACTTTGCTGAGATACGGGAGAGACATGATGTGCCCACAACAGCTGCCTAACACTAACACAATTATGCCATGCTGTCGAGGCCTAATTTGGTTCTTTCAGCTTGACATATGAATTTTCAAAACTGGAGAATCTGATGAGCTGGTACATGCTCTAATGCAAGAGCAAAGGACTAGACCTTTTGATAAAGCACTGGAATGTTGGAGGAATCCCTGACCTGTCTGCTGATTATTATACATCTGAAGAGAGTGCAAGGGACTCCAATCTAAATTCTTACACCGGGTTTACTTCACCCCAGCAAAACTTTTTCGCATGGGAATAATTCCCAATGATATATGCTTCCGCTGTCAGGCTGAAGCTGGAGCCTTCTTACATTGTGTCTGGTCCTGCCCTGGAGGATGACCCCTTGACCTCTGTAGGGACAAGAAGCAGAGAAGTTAAATACCGCACTCCCTTCATCTACACTCCAGTGACTACCAAGCAACTTCATCGGCAGCGGATGCAAGCCAATTTATTGCATGTTAAATCACATACAAATATCAGGTAAACAGTACGGCAACAGTACACATGGGTGGGAATATATATGGGCCGTCATGGTGGACAAATGGAAATCGAATTAACAGCGAGAATAATTCCCATTTTCCATTGCGTCCCCCATGATGGCCTAACTTGGAGACACAAATTGATTACAATTTTAGGGAGGGACAACAGCTTGTAACACTTTCCTACCGAAGGATAACTCTTTCGTGTTTTTTATGTCTAGCCTTTAGTGTTTTACAAAGGTTAGATGAATAGACCATGTTGCTGCCATACAGATCTCATTTATAGAGGCTCCTCTTTTCTCAGCCCATGAAGCTGCCATCGACCTCAGAGTGGGCTCAAATCGTCCCAGGAACTATCATTTTCTGAGCTTCATAGGCTTATTTAATAACCGTCAATCTTGCTAGAGTGGATTTGGAGGCTTTAAACTATTTATTTTTCCACTGAACTGCAGAATATTTGAGTCCTTTAGCCATTTTTGGTCGCTTCCAGGTAATAGAGAAGGATTCTTCTGACGTCCAAGGAGTGCCATTCCTTTTCTTTTGTTGATCTTGGATTCTGACATAACGTGGGTAAAATAATTTATTGGCTTAGATGGAAGCTTGAGGAAACCTTCAGAACAAAATTTTTATCAAGCAATAACATTACTCTGTCTTCACACACTTTTAGGTAGGGTTCTTTAATGGAAAGTACTTGTATTTCCACTAAGCGCCTAGCGATGTTATAGCAATAAGAAATATTAGATTTAACCGGTTCGCAACCGATTCATGGTGGGACTTTAATCACTGCACAGGCGCAGTGTATACTGTTACCAGCAGCCCTGGACACTAGGCAGTGTTTGGGGGACCAATGCTGGTCCTCCCTGCACACATGATCGCTGTGAGAACAAATCACAGCAAAGTTTATTATTGTTATCTGACAGTGAATCTTCTGCTTCTTCTCTTCTCCTCACAAAGAAACAAAGTGTGAGGAGAAGAAAAGAAGGAAGATCCATTGTCAGATTGATTCATTGTATTTTACTGTTTCATGCAGCACATTACTTCCCCCTACTCATTAACCCTTTATATACCCAGTTATACCCGTTATTTAACCCTTTCTATACATAGTTCTCTACCTATTAAAAAAAAAACAAACAAAAAAAAAAAAACAGTTTTTCCCCCCTATACCTAGTAATAGATTACTTATAGGCAGGTAGGGCGCATTGGTGCAGTAATTTTTACTGTTGCCTATTACCGTGGGTGATTAACCCTTCATTTTTTTACAAATTTTTTTTTCATTGGTACGCTTAGTGCTTTCGCTTTACGTGCGTACATAAAGTTTTTGTTAGTTTTGTTACTGCTACTGTTTTCGATGTTATATAAAAAAAAACAAAAAAAAAAAAAAAACAGAAAAATACAAAAATATATAAAACAAAAAAGCATAAAAAGAGCGTTATTTAGCTACCAAGAAAGTGATATACTGCTGAGGAGGCCTACGCCTTCCTTCAGTCCGAATCTGAGTTTGAGACCGCATCAGAAATGGACAACTTTCAAGGCAGTGAAAATGCCAGCGTCACTTCAGAATCATCCACAAGGGGTGTCCCTGGTGAAGTTGATGCAGCAGATCAGGAGGTTGCTGAACCTAGTAGCACTGTAGTCCCGATAATTGAGACACACACTCTCCCATGGGAACCAGCCCCATCTTTTGAACCCAGAGTTTATGCCTTTACTGCCACGCCTGGCATAAGTGGATGATTCCAGTTTTGCTGAAATTGACTTTTTTCTTTTATTTCTAAGAGACACACTCTGTTTGATCATATTGTCCATCAAACCAATTTATATACCACCCAGTTTATAAGACAGAACCCATCTGTCCATGCAAGAGAATGGACACCAACAAATTTGCATGAAATAAAAACATTTTTGGGACTAACCCTAAATATGGGTATTGTAAAAAAGCCCCAAATTAGGTCATTCTGGTCTACAAATCCTGCCCAAGTAACACCTGTGTATTCAGCAGTCATGTCTAGGTCACGTTACTAACACATGATGCAGTTCCTGCACTTCAGTGACAATTAACAAGCTCCTCCAAGCAGTGATCCAAACCGTGACCGCTTGTACAAACTAAGACCCCTCATAAATTTGCTAAATCAGAGCTTTATTGAAAAATATACGCCAGAACAGAATGTGGTTATGGAAGAGTCCCTCCTGAGTTTTCATGGCGACTCAGCTTCCGCCAACATCTCCCTTCCAAACGGGCACGTTATGGAATAAAGTTATATAAGCTTTGTGAAAGCGAGTCCGGATATACAACAGCCTTTCGGATTTATGGAGGATGTGACCGGACTACTAATCCTCCTGGGTGCTCTCCTGATCTCTCCACTAGCAGTAGAATTGTGTGGGAGATAATGCAGCCTCTGCTACATAAATGAGGGGGCAGCTAGTTGGGTAACATGTAGAAGGCGGGGTAGAGGGAAGAGTTGTAGAGAGTCTAGTCCTGATCTGGTGCACCCCAATAAGTTTGCCAGGCTGGCGGATGAGTGGGATATCAGCTCTGGGGTAGCAATGCTGCAGCAAGACGTGGCCGCTAGTAACCAGGGGACTGTCTGCTCCAGTAAGAAGGGTAATGGGAGCACAGGCAAGGTCAGACAGGTGCTGGTAGTGGGAGATTCCATTATTAGGGGAACACACAGGGCAATCTGTCACAAAGACCGTGCATACCGAACAGTGTGTTGTTTGCCGGGTGCTCGGGTTCGGCATGTTGCGGATCGGGTTGACGGATTACTGGGAGGGGCTGGTGAGGAACCAGCGGTCATGGTCCACATTGGCACTAATGACAAAGTAACAGGTAGGTGGAAGGTCCTTAAAAATGATTTCAGGGATTTAGGCCATAAGCTCAGGGCAAGGACCTCAAAGGTAATTTTCTCCGAAATACTGCCTGTACCACGTGCCACACCAGAAAGGCAGCGGGAGATCAAGGAGGTAAATAAGTGGCTCAAATGTTGGTGTAGGAAGGAGGGGTTTGGGTTCATGGAGAACTGGGCTGACTTTTCTGTCGGCTACAGGCTCTACAGTAGGGATGGGCTGCACCTCAATGGGGCGGGGGCCGCTGTTTTAGGGGAAAAAATGGCTAGAAGGTTGGAGGAGTATTTAAACTAGAGACCTGGGGGGAGGGCAACTACACTTGTGCAGGGCAAATAGACGGTGTACATAGAGAGCTGGGAAGAGTCATAGTCCATGGGGGAGGAAGGGGGGCTGGAATGAGATTGGGGAATAAGGACAAAAGGAATACGGACAGGGAAAACCATATGTGTATGTACACAAATGCCAGAAGCCTCACAAACAAATTGGAGGAACTGGAACTCTTGATGTTGGAACGGAAATATGATATAGTGGGTATCAGCGAGACATGGCTGGACAGTAGCTATGACTGGGCTGTTGCTATAGATGGTTATAGTCTTTTTAGAAAGGATCGTATAAATAAAAAAGGGGGAGGGGTTTGTTTATATGTGAATTCTTGCCTCAAGCCCTTCTTGCGAGATGACATCAGTAACGCAAATGTGGAGTCCCTATGGGTGGAGATGAGAGGGGGGAAAAAGAATAATAAAATATTACTAGGGGTTTGTTATAAGGCTCCAAATATAATGGAGTCAGCAGAGGAAATGCTGATAAGTGAAATGGATGCGGCTTCAAAGCAAGGTGAAGTACTTATCATGGGGGACTTCAATTACCCAGATATTGACTGGGGGGCAGAAACCTGCAGGTCCTTCAAAGGTAGCAGGTTCTTGTCAACAACAAAAGACAATTACCTGTCGCAACTAGTCCTGGAGCCAACAAGAGGGGGGGCACTGCTGGACCTTATCCTTACCAACAGACCTGATAGGATATCAAAACTACAGGTTGGGGGGAACCTGGGGAATAGTGATCATAATATCATTGATTTTGTATTACGCTTTACTAAGCACGTTAGTGAAGGGGCAACCAACACTCTAAACTTAAGGAGAGCAAATTTTCATCAACTAAGGGAAGACCTTAAAGGCATAGACTGGGATAATGCTCTCAAAGACAAAAGCCAAAAATGGGACTTTTTCTCATATATTCTGAAAAAGTCCTGTGAGAAACACATACCTTATGGGAAAAAGCATAAAAGGAACAAGAAAAAGCCTATGTGGCTAACTAGTCTTGTAAGGAAAGCAATAAGCGAGAAAGATAAAGCGTTTAAGGTGCTAAAACGTGAAGGTAGCGATGAGGCATTACAGGATTATAGAGAGAAAAATAAATCCTGTAAAAAGCAGATAAAGGCCGCAAAAATAGAGACTGAGAGAAATATTGCCAGGGAGAGCAAAAATAATCCCAAATTATTTTTCAAGTATATAAATGATAAGAAACTAAAAACAGAGAGTGTGGGTCCCCTTAGAAATAACATGGGGGTCATGGTGGAAGGAGATGAGGAAAGGGCCAATCTACTGAATGTCGCCTTCTCAACTGTCTTTACCCAGGAAAATCCCCTGGTGGAAGACACAATGAGGAATAATGTAAATTCTTTTTATAATGTCAACAGTTTAACCCAGGAAGAGGTACGGCGCCGCCTCGCAACCACTAAGATAGATAAATCACCTGGGCCAGATGGCATACACCCCCGGGTTCTGCATGAATTAAGTACGGTGATAGACAGACCGTTATTTTTAATATTTGAAGATTCACTGAGGACTGGTTATGTTCCACAGGAATGGCGCATAGCAAATGTGGTACCAATATACAAAAAAGGATCAAATAGCGATCCTGGAAACTACAGACCCGTAAGTCTAACTGCTGTGGTGGGGAAAATATTTGAGGGGTTTATTAGAGATGCTATCCTGGAGTATCTCACTGTGCACAACCTTATAACCCAGCGTCAGCATGGGTTTATGAGAGATCGGTCCTGTCAGACTAATCTGATTGGTTTCTACGAGGAGGTAAGTTCAAGACGATCTGGGGGACGCTGTGGATGTTGTATATCTGGACTTTTCAAAGGCATTTGACACCGTGCCACATAAAAGGTTGGTATATAAAATGAGACTGCTGGGAATAGGAGAAAATCTGTGTATTTGGGTAAGTAATTGGCTTAGTGATAGAAAACAGAGGGTCGTCATTAATGGCACATTCTCAGATTGGGTTGATGTTACCAGTGGAGTGCCACAGGGGTCAGTATTGGGGCCACTTCTTTTTAATATTTTTATTAATGACCTTGTAGTGGGTTTACACAGTCAAGTTTCAATATTTGAAGATGATACTAAGCTGTGTAAAGTAATAAATACTGAGGTCGATAGTTTAACATTACAGAGGGATTTGTGGAAGCTTGAGGGATGGGCAGAGAAATGGTTGATGAGGTTTAATGTAGATAAATGTAAAGTTATGCACTTGGGCCATGGAAACAAAAAGTATAATTATGTTCTAAACGGTCAATTACTTAGTAAAACTGAAGCTGAAAAGGACTTGGGGGTATTGGTGGATGGTAAACTTAATTTTAGTGACCAGAGCCAGGCGGCTGCTGCTGAAGCAAATAAAATAATGGGATGTATCAAGAGAGGAATAGATTCTCATGATAAAGACATAGTTTTGCCCTTCTACAAATCCCTGGTCAGACCACACATGGAATATTGTGTACAGTTTTGGGCACCAGTGTATAAAAAGGATATAGTAGAGCTGGAACGGGTGCAGAGGAGAGCAACCAGGATTATTAGGGGAATGGGGGGACTAGAATACAATGACAGATTACAAAATTTGGGATTATTCAGTTTAGAAAAAAGACGACTGAGGGGAGACCTCATTACAATGTACAAATACCTGAACGGACAGTACAAGGATCTCTCCAAAGATCTTTTTATACCTAGGCCTGTGACCAGGACAAGGGGGCATCCTCTACGCCTAGAGGAGAGGCGATTCTACCATCACCATAGACAAAGGTTCTTTACTGTAAGAGCAGTGAGACTGTGGAACTCTCTGCCGCAGGAGGTTGTTATGACGACTCTATGTACATGTTCAAGAGAGGCCTAGATGACTTTCTGGAGAGAAAAAATATCACGGGTTATGGGGATAAAACATTTATTTAATTCTTGAAGGTTGGACTTGATGGACTTGCGTCTCCTTCCAGCCTTATATACTATGATACTATGATAAAGGGTACCACTTATACTGTGATAACTTTTATTCAAGTGTGGCCCTACTAAGACACTTTATGGTAGAAACCTTCTGCCATTGGTCTTTTTATTTCCATAATTTGTTTTACATTTTCATTTTTTTTTTTACGGATCTGAGAAGGTTTCAAGTTTTAGTAGCAATTTCTCAGATTTTTAAGAGATTTGAACTATACACCCCCACAAGTAACACGATTTTATAAACCTAACATCTCAAACTATTCAAATCAGCATTTGAGAAGTCTGTTAACCCTTTAATTCTTTCTCTGGAAGCAAACAAAGAAGGATTGGAAATTTTGAAATTTCAAGTGTTGAATAAGATTATTCTCATTTAGCCTTAAAATGGACACATTCAGAAGGAATTTGAGGTAAATATACATCCCAAAATTTTTGCCCTGCTTCTTCAGAGTACGGCAATACCAGACATGTGGATGTCAACTGCTGTTTCGTCGCTCAGCGATGTCCAGAACAGTGTTTGTACCATTGGGTTTTTGAAAGGCCAATTTGGCTACAAATGTTTTCTGGTGCCACAGTGTAATTGAAGTAACAGTACAATAGAAAACCTCCAAAGATGTCACCATTTTGTAAACTAGACCCCTCAAAGAATTTATCGGAGGTGTGGTGAGCATTTTAACTCCCAACATGCTGGTCAAAATCTTATGCAAAGTAAATAGTGCAGATCAAAAATGTTGTTTTTATTTAAAAAATGTCATTTAAGTGCCTAATATATTGTGCCCATCCCATGGCACTTTAGACAAACACACGAAAAATCATTCTGTGGGTTGTCCCGAGTACGGAAACACCACACATGTGCCAAAAAATGACAGGCTGGGTAATCGGTAGGGCTGAGAAGGGAAGGAGTGAAATTTTGGTTTTGTAGCACCCTTTTCACTAGACTGGTGTTGGGGTGGCCCGAATACGGCAATACCGTACCAATAATTGACAGGCTGAGCACACAGTAGGACTGAAAATGGAAGGAGCAAAATTTTGCCTTTGGAGCTCCGTTTGGATTTGCAGTGCCATGTCATGTTCGCAACGCCCGTGAGGTACCAGGGCAATAGAACCCCCCGAGAAATTATACCATTTTCGAAACTACACCCATCAAAAAAATTTATCTGGGGTTGTGGTGAGCATTTTAACACCCAACATGCTGGTCAAAATATTATGCAAAGTAAATGGTGCATAGTAAAAAAAAAGAGGAATTAGTCTCACTGGTAATTCAGTTTCCATAAGTCTCCCATGACGGCCCCCTGGAGGTTGCTTCCCCTTCCTCTGTAGGGACAGGAAATTGAGAGTATTAAAAGGCCCTACCCTCAACCTCCCACCAGTGTTTATCAACTAACTACACCGGTATAGGGTCCAACTCAAATTTATTCAGTACGTTAATTTCACATACATAGATAAAACATAAAATTTCTTATACAATTGGGAAAGAAAAAAATAGGGCCGTCATGGTGGACTTATGGAAACTGAATTACCGGTGAGACTAATTCCTTTTTTCCATACCGTCATTTTGAATGGATCCAGGATTGTAAGGACCTTGCGTGGTTTTGGCACCAGGCCACACTCTGGATACATGATGTCATGGTCCCCAGCAGACTCTTCGCTGTCCGAACTGACACCGACTTCCTCTTCTGGAAATTTCTGATCTTCCCAAGAAGCTTGTCTGCTTTCTCCTGTGGAAGATAGGAGGTCTGTTTTACAGAGTTCAGAGATACCCCTAAAAACTCCGTTATGTGACTTGGGGTCAAGTCCGATTTTTCTAGATTTATGATCCATCCCAGGAATTGCACTCTCTATTGTTGTCTTCTTCTGACTCTACATGTGTCTTACCGAGTCTCCAATCAACAGGAAGTCGTCTAGGTAAGGTACCACAAAGATCTCTTCTGTTCGAAGATATTTCACTACCTCCGCCATAACCTTGGTGAAGATCCGAGGAGCTGAAGAGAGACCAAATGGTAATGTGGTAAACTGAAAATGAAACTCCTCCCCTGAGGGTGACAACACTGAAAACCGTAAGTATATCCGACTCTGGATGAATGGGTACATGGTAGTATGCATCCTTGAGATCCAAGGTGCATAAAACTGCATTGTGAGATATTAAAGGGGTAGCAGATTTCACCGACTCCATTTTGAATTTAGCATATGCTACCCATTTGTTCAAGAATTTCAGGTTTGTGATTAATCTGAAGGTTCCATGTGTTTTTTTAATCAAGAATAAGGGAGAATAATGACCCATACCTTTTTCTTCTGGGAGGACTGGACTGATCACATTCAGCTTCAGCAGACCGGAAACTTCTTCCCAAAGGAGACTTGTTAGTTTGTCTGAGGATTGCCTGGATAGAATAAATCGGTGAGGGGGTGGTGACACAAACTCTATAAAATAACCGTCCTTGATTATTGAGAGCACCCACCTGTTTGAAGTTATCTTCCCCCCACTCTGGCGTCATTGCCGTTTTTCTTGCTTATTTGTGGAACTGAAGAGGAACTGCTTGCTTCTTCCTCCTCTGGATGTATTCCCAAATCCTTGTCTCCATGTTTGTCTACCCTTAAATTTCTGCTGATCTCTGGTTGAGCGAAAGCCACGTAAAACTGTTTGTCTGTTGCTTCGCTTCCGGAAACCCTTTCTTACTGTCAGCTGCTTTATCAAGGATATCATCCAGCTCTGCGCCAAACAAAAACTCCCCAGAAAAAGGAAGGCTACACAACTTAGCCTCAGAATGCACATCTCCTGACCACTGCTTAAGCCAAAGTGCTTTTCTGGTTGCATTTGACAATGCAGCTTCCCTTGCGGAAAAGCGAATAGTTTCTGCCGATGCGTCCGCTAGAAAGGCTGCTGCTAACTTGAGTAGCGGGATGGAACCTAGAATCTCTTCTCTAGACGTACCTTCTCGAAGGTGATCTTCAAGTTGTCTTAACCAAAAGAAAAGAGTGCGAGAAACTGAGGTAGTTGCAACATTAGTTTTAAGAGTCGCCATAGAGGCCTCCCATGCTTTCTTGAGCAGACAGTCTGACTTCCGATCCATAGCATCCTTAAACTGGGTAGAATCCTCAAAAGGTAAATCAGTTTTTTTGACAACTTTGGAAATGGGAACATCAACTTTGGGCACACTATCCCAAATTTTCATCTCCTCTGGGTCAAATAATAAACGGTTTCTAAATTCTTTGGGGATTGTTAAACGTCTTTCTGGGTCTTTCCATTCATCCAAAACAAGATCTTTCAGATTTTCAATGATTGGAAAAACCCTCACTTTCTTTTTTCTTAATCCTCCAAACAATTCATCAACTACTGACCTTTCTTCTACTGTGTCCTCAATATTTAGGGTGCCTCTTAATGCCTTAATAAGCCCATCCATATCTTCATTTGGAAGATATCTCCTCACGCATCACAACCCCTAATTCATCCATAAATGAAGATTTCTCTTCTATTAATATCTTGTCCAGACAATCCTTGCATAAGCTCTTTTTGTATGACGCATCAAGTTTATCACATTCCTTAACCTTCTCCTTGACAGACATGTCCTTCTCCTAATTATAAAAACACAGGAGAGATGCTTAATAAAAAAAAAAAAAAAAACAACTCCCAACAAGCATATAGTGCCAGCAACATTGGCGTTCAGCCATACGTCCTACTCACAGAACCCAGGGATATGGAACGATTTTCAGCCTCCTCTGCCATCTTGTTCCCATAGACCTCAGTAAACAGCGACTACACCGCGGTCTTATACATGCTGCCGGCGTCTGACGTCATCTTCCGCGGCCCGTCCCCTAGGCCGTGACGCTGAGGCCTCTGACGTCAGTTCCGGCAAAACCGGAAGTGACGTCGCGCACTGAGGAGGCGCTATGTGCCGTAGAGACGCCCGCTGGCGACCGGAGCCTGAGGACCCCAAGTGGGACTCCCTAAAGAGGCCGGACGAGGGAAGCCCCGGGGAAACAAGCACCCACGAGGGGTACGAGATTCCACCTCCCCCCCCCCTGGAAGAGAGGTTTTACTCTCAATCCTATCTTTGTAGGGACAGGAAAAACACTGGTGGGGGGTTGAGGGTGGGGCCTTTTAATACTCTCAATTTCCTGTCCCTACAGAGGAAGGGGAAGCAACCTCCAGGTGGCCGTCATGGGGGACGATATGGAAATTGCGGTTTTAATCTAAAAAATGTAATTTTAGAGCCTAATATATTGTGCCCAGCTCATGCAACTTTAGACAAACACCCCAAAAATCATTCTGTTGTCCCGAGTACGGAAATACCACGCATGTGCCAAAAAATGACAGGCTGGGGAATCGGTAGGGCTGAGAAGGGAAGGAGTGAAATTTTGGTTTTTTAGCACACTTGTCACTAGACTGGTGTTGGGGTGCCCCTGAGGTACCAGTACAATACAAACCCCTGAGTAGTTACCCTATTTTATGAAAGGGCAAGCCTCTAAGAATTTATTTAGGGTTGTATGAACATTTAAACCCATAAGATCCTGGCTCAAATTTAACACAAATTGAATAGTGTAGAGTAAAATTTGCTGTGCAATTTCTCTAAATTTGTCATTGTAGTGTTAAAAGTATTTTGCCCAATTCATGCCACTAGAGACAACCACCCCAAAAATCATCATGCAGGTTCTCCCGGGTACATGGCAATAATCTACAAGATGGAGACACGGCAGGGCTCGGAGGGAATGGCATTTGGAGTACGGACATTTACATTTTTTTTGGCACCATAAAACATTTGTATATGTCATAAGGGATCAGTACAGTAGTAACCCATGAGAACTGACCGTATTTGAAAACTACATCCCTCCATGAATTAATCTAGGGGTGTAGTGAGCATTTTAACCCCACAGGTGAACCCCAAGGATGATGCATAATGGATAGAACAAAAAATGTCATCTTGTGCCCAGCTCCTGCCACAGGAGGCAAACACCCCAGAAATCATGATGCAAGCTCTTCAGTGAAGGCACTTCAGCAAAGTCAGGGTTCTTCAAAGTCGCTACACCTGCTCCCCCCCGCAATGCCTGCTTCTCTCCGCAACACCTGCTCCTCCTAACAGATTGCACTTGAGTGGTTGTGGGGGATAGGGAAAACAGACAAGGGGGGGTAATTGTGTGTTTTGGGGTACAGTAAAGGGACAGATCACTAGCACAACTCTCTACAACACCACCAATCACAAAATGGTGATGTTGGAGAGCGTTGGGCTAGAAAGATCTGCCCAAAAATCGTCACAGATCGTTGGCATTGGCCAGTCAAGTTTTCTCCTGTAATTGAGGCATCTATAAGAGCCTCTGTTACAGGGGAAATGCCTACCCGTCACTAGGGACTCTGATCAGAGCTGCACTGGGTCTAATTAGACTGAGCAGCTCTGATTAACCCATATAGATCCAGCAGTCACGTGACCGCCGAGTCTATGAAGCCGCACCGCTCAGCTCCTCTATGCATCACGCTCATTCACAAGATGGGGGGCTCGCAGAGCAAGGTCCCTCCGATAAAGTTGCAGAGAAATGGGTCTCTGCAATAGACATTTTACAATGTGCAAAAGGCACGGAAGCGACCAAAGACTGTAAACAGATGTTAAAAAAAAAAAATGGGGGCAGGAGTGAATGGACATTAGATGAACATACATGGCATAGATTTCTCACTAATTGTAGGAGTTGGCTAGAGGACCGTAATAAATATCAACAGGCTATGATGTTGTATGACGTAGCTCAGGCAATAACAATGACGGCACATAAGACAAAAGGACTGTGTATCAAGTATGGGATGTGATTAAATTACCAATGACTTAGTTGACTGTCCCGGCTGATGCAAAATCTATTTTCTCATAACCCAAGCTCCCCTACAGCACCACCATATAATAGCCCGGAGGGGTGGTCATGTCTCAAATGTGGCCAACAAAATCCAGATTGGAGGGACAGATGCTCAAATTGTGGGGGGCCCAGGCCACATCCACATGTGGGCTTGTACCCATTGGTCAACAAGACCCTCCCCACAGTCAGAGCAGGTAATGTAGGAACGCATGACTATAATGTCTATTGCCCATGGACCTCCGTACCGTCCATAGTACTTTTCTCCGTAAGTTGGATGGTGTTTGGTGGGCATACAAAGCCACAAAGACCAAACGGAGAGAAGTACTTAAAAAACAGATGTTGCCAAGGCACTGGGTACAGTGCCCGAGGATAAAGTCACAGAGCAGTTTGGTGTAGAATTTATCGCTGCCATCACACCCTGGGTAAAGGAACAGGATGACCAGACTGACAATTTTATGACACAGATGCAAGACTCTGGCTTGACTATGGGTATGAATAGCATTGCCAGGGCACCTGCATGTTTCAGGGCAGTGGCAGCAGCATGTGAACTGGTGTTTAAATCAGAAGATCTGATATTGCAAAACCCACGTACACTGCAAGTACCACATTCTTTTGCTGAATTACTACACACCAAACTAAAACACCTCTCAGAAGCCAGAATCACAAAATAGGAAGTGACACTGCTCAGCCCACACATCACCCTGCAGCATTGTACCATTCGAAATCCAGCTACGTAACTGCCAGTGGATTTAGAAGAGGAGGGAGTATTAGGTGACATCAATGGCTCCAGATGGTTGAACGAGGACCAAGGACACTTTGTATGCAGTAATCCAAGATGGTAAGGTAGCCATACAAAAAGCACTCACCTCCTGTGGGTCTGCGCAGGAAGCAGAGTTAAATGCATTCACTGATGCACGTACTTTGGGTAAAGGACTGAGAATTAACGGTTATACAGATTCCCGATATGCATTTGGAATTGCACATGATTTTGGCATTATCTGGAAAGCATGGGGATTTTTGACTTTTGAATCAGTACAAAGCCTCCTAAAGGCTCTAGAGCTGCCCAAAGAGGTAGCCATTATTAAAGTACCAGCTCATAAGAGGAAGGATAACCCACAGACTGTGGGGAATTCCCAAGCAGACCAGGCAGCTAAAGAAGCAGCTAATTTTCCACTTACGACACGGTCTTTACCTACTGTACCAGATGTGTTCCTTTAACAGGAATTGCAGGCTCAGGTAGCATCTCAAGACAAAAAAGGTATGGATGGAGGTGGGGGCCATAGAAGCAGGATGACTCTGGCAGGTAAATGGCAGAACATGTCTGCCTAGAAGTCTGTACCTTATGATGGCTGATTTTGCACACAGGGCAAACTCACTTATCAAAAGGAGCTATGAGTGCATTAGTGTTAAAACATTGGTTTGTCCCTGGAATTCAAACTTTCTTTGGCAACATGTGCCAGACATAACCCTGGGAAGGTTATAAAGATCCCTATGAAACACACTCCTAAACCCTTGTAACCGTTTCAAAGAGTGCAGGTGGATTACATACAGCTACCCCAGGTAGGCACATATGGGTATGTCCTTGTAGCCATCAATCTATTTTCAGGATGGCCAGAGGCTTGGCTAGTATCCATGGCCACAGCCAAACACACAGCCAAGAAAATTCTATCAGAGATGGTCTGCAGGTATGGGGTACCAACCTCGACTTGCTAGAGTTGCATGAACATCTGTCAAAAGTGCATTCACATGTTTTTTCTTCTATACCCTAGGCCAAATGGTAGGCCTCAAATAGTATCCATGGTAATGGCAAACAGAATTTTCAACACCATCTTTTTATACCCAGTGGTCATGCAAATGTGGGATAAACTGGTGCAAGCTACTCATAACCTAGATGATCAAATATTTAGGATTTGAGGAATAGCAAATGATACAAATATTATGGCAACTCACCTGGTATCTGTAACCAATCAACACACTATATTGTTACCCAAACCATACACACAAAAAGTTTTGTGGTCCAAAAAAGTCAACTTTTATTTATATGTTTACATTAAAAAAACATACATAAAAGCAAAGCAATTAGGACTCCAAATAGCTGTATTGCCATCAAGCTGAAATTATTCCTAGGAGTATGTTATTAATACATAAGTGCATAGTGCATGTAAACATCATGAAATGGAACCAAGTATGTTATTGATACATAAGTGCATAGTGCATGTAAACATCATGAAAGAGAACTAAGTGCCAGATATTACATATGCCATATTTTACTTACTGTAAAATAGGATATAATTCCACCAGAAGCTTCTCTACAAAACTGGGTACCATTTTGGAGGTGGCACACGAAAAAGGTGTCATTCCCAAAAAGGTATTGAAGGGATTGACAGTGGAAAAACCCAAGGTCCCGACCCTATACCTATTTCCCAAAATACATAAAGATCCCATTGATCCTCCAGGCTATGTGACCCAGTATGTAAATTTATTGATTACTATCCAAAACCCCTTGTGGAATGCTTACGCTCCTATGTGAGAGACTGTTTGGACGTGCTATCGAGGATCAACAGGATTGTGATGGATATGTCAACAGGATATGTTTTTGGCGAGAGCTGATATTGAGTCACTCTATACCAGCATCAGACATGATGGAATGGAAGCCGTTGGCTTCTTTTTGACCACTAGTACTATAGAGAATGATTTGTGTACCTTGATTCTTGACCTGTTACAGTTTATTCTGACCAACAATTTTATTGTGTTTAACCCCTAGGCGCACCCGGACGTTATAGTACGTTCCCGGGGCTAGATACTTAGCACCGAGCGGAGCCGGTACTAGAAGCAGCGGCTGTCAGCTGTCTAGTACAGCTGACAGCCTGCGCTAACACCCGCAATCGGAGCCGGCTCCGATCGCGGGTGTTAACCACTTACACGCCACGGTCAAGCATGACCGCGGCGTGTAAGGGTTTTTGCGCTGTGGATCGGATCCCCCGTGTCGATCCACTTCTGGGTAGCTCCGAGGACTGGCATGTGCCCCGGAGCTGCCCGGTCTCCCTGGCAGTCAGACCCCTTCCGGGTCTGACTGCAAACTGTCTGAGCATGCGCCTGCTTGCTCAGACAGTTTACACTGCTCTACAATAAAGTAGTATTGTAGAGCAGTGTATTGAACTTAAACCATTGATCAGAGCATCACTGGTTCAAGTTCAAGTATGTATAAGTAAAAAAAAGTCAGAAACACTAAAGTTAATACATTAGAATAAATAAAAAATAAATGCATTAAAATATAAGCCCCTAAAATGTCACTTTCCTATAAAAACACTTAATAAAGTATAAAGTATAAAAAAAACACAAAAACACAAAAAACCCCCACATATTTGGTATAATAAAACAGAATCGTTACTGGACACGCACGGTACATGCCGTAGGAAAAAAAAAAAACCTGCAAAAAATTTTTGTCACAATTTGATGGTTTTTGTTTGTCCACCCGTCGCTTGACGATTGACCACAAGTTCTCAAGGGGGTTTAATATCTAGGGAGTTTCCAGATCATGGATCCAAAATGTTTCGTTTCCTGAGCCATTAAGTGATCACCTTTGCTTTATGGCAAGGTGCTCCATCATGCCATCAAAGGCATTGTTGATCACCAAACTGATCTTGGACTGTTGGGAGAAGTTGCTCTTGGAGGACATTTTGGTACCATTCTTTATTCATGGATGCGTTTTTAGGCAAGACAGAGAGCCAATTCCCTTGGCTGAGAAGCAACCCCACACATGAATGGTTGCAGGATGCTTTACAGTTGGCATGAGACAACACTGGTGGTATCGCTCATCTTGTCTTCTCCGAACAAGCTGTTTTCCAGATGTTCCAAATAATCGGAAAGGGGATTCATTAGAGAAAATGATTTTACCCCAGTCCTCAGCAGTCCACTCCCTGTACCTTTTGCAGAATATCAGTCTGTCCCTCATGTTTTTTTCTGGAGAGACGTGGCTTCTTTGCAGCCCTCCTTAAACACCAGGGCTTGCTCCAAGAGTCTCCGCCTCACAGTGCATGCAGATGCACTCTCATCTGCCTGCTGCCATTCCTGATCAAGCTCTGCACTGCTGATATCCCGATCCCAAAGCAGAAACACTTTTAAAGAGACGGTCCTTGGCAACCGCTCTCCTTGAATTCCTTGATGATGCGATAGATTGTTGTTTGAGGAGCAATCTTTCTAGCTGCGATACTCTTCTCTGTTAGGCCAGTTTTGTGCAGTGCAATGATGACTGCACGTGTTTCTTTAAAGATAACCATGGTTAAGAGAAGAGAAACAATGATGCCAAACACCAGCCTCCTTTTAAAGCTGATAGCACATTGTAATGAATGAGGAAGAAAATCCCCATATACTGCCATACTGTAGTATGGCAGTATATGATAGGATCGATCAGACAACCTAGGGTTAAAGTACCCTAGGGAGTCTGAAAAATAGTATAAATAAAAATAAAAAAAAGTTTAAAAAAAAAAAATAATAAAAAAAAACTTAAAAATTTCAAATCACCCCCCTTTCCCTAGAACTGACATAAATATAAATAAACAGTAAAAATCATAAACACATCAGGTATCGACGCATCCGAAAATGCCCGATCTATCAAAATATGATAACGGTTTTTCAATGCGTTTAACCCCGTAACGGAAAATAGCGCCCAAAGTCGAAAATGGCACTTTTTTGCCATTTTGAAAAATCTAAAAAAATCTATAAAAAGTGATCAAAAGGTCGCACAGTCCTAAAAATGATATCATTGAAAATATTATCAAATTTCGCAAAAAAATGACACCACCCACTGCTCCGTACACCAAAGTATAAAAAAGTTATTAGCGCCAGAAGTTGGCAAATCAAAAAAATTATTTTTGTACAGGAGGTTTTAATTTTCGTAAATGTATGAAAACATTATAAAACCTATACAAATTTGGTATCCTCTTAATCGTACCGACCCAAAGAATAAAGTAGACATATCATTTGTGGCGCTCAGTGAAAGACGTAATATCCAAGCCCACAAGAAAATGGCGCAAATGCGTTTTTTCACCATTTTCATTGCATTTGGAATTTTTTTCCCGCTTCCGAGTACATGGCATGGAATATTTAATACCATCATTATGAAGTGCAATTTGTTACGCAGAAAACAAGCCGTCACACAGCTCTTTACGTGTAAAAATAAAAAAGTTATAGATTTTTGAAGGTGGGGAGTGAAAAATGGACATGAAAAAACAGGAAAGGGCCCGGTCCTTAACCGGTTAACATCATAATCCCTTGAATATGCAACGATCTGAGGATTCAATACGATCTAGATACCAGACTTGCACTTCCTCAATGTTTCTGAATTGCTGGTGTTGTATTTAAATTTTAGTTTATTTTGTATGCAAGGTGGAATATATGAGAGTTAAATATAATCATTGTGCACTATTACACTTTATGGCAGGGGTCTCAAACTCAATTTACCTGGGGGCCGCTGGAGGTAGATTCTGGGTAAGGCTGGGCCGCATCAAGTTTTACAAAATATCATTATTCAGATTCAAATGTCACGGCGTCTCCCAGCGCAAGGAAAGCCCCGAGCTGGGAGACGTGTTTTCTCTATGAACGCGTCCTGTGCACCGAGGGGTCCCAAGCTCCTACCGCACTGAGCCCAGTCAGGGGCTCAGTGCGAAATTTGATAATATGTTCAATGATATCATTTTTAGGACTGTACGACCTTTTGATCACTTTTTATAGATTTTTTTATATTTTTCAAAATGGCAAAAAAGTGCCATTTTCGACTTTGGGCGCTATTTTCCGTAACGGGGTAAAACGCATTGTAAAAAACGTTATTATATTTTGATAGATCGGGCATTTTCGGACGCGTCGATACCTAATGTGTTTATGATTTTTACTGTTTATATTTATGTCAGTTCTAGGGAAAGGGGGGTGATTTGAAATTTAATTTTTTTTTATTCTAATTTTTTTTTAAAAAACTTTTTTTTATTTTTATTTATACTATTTTTCAGACTCCCTAGGGTTCTTTAACCCTAGGTTGTCTGATCGATCCTACCATATACTGCCATACTACAGTATGGCAGTATAAGGGGATTTTCCTCCTCATTCATTACAATGTGCTATCAGCACATTGTAATGAAGGGGTTAAAACGAAATAGCCTCGGGTCTTCGGAAGACCCGAGGCTACCATGGAGACGGATCGCCGCCCCCCGATGACGTCACGGGGAGCGGCGATCCCAGGTAAGATGGCGGCGCCCATGCGCCGCTATCTGTTTGAGGCTGTCGGCAGCTTTGCCGGCAGCCCACGCTGTAAAAACACCCGCGATCGGTGCTAGCACCGATCGCGGGTGTTACCAGTAAGCCTTTGCTGCAATATGCAGCAAAGACTTACCGGCTATGGAGAGGGCTCAGCCCGTGAGCCCTCTCCATGCAGCGCGACCCGACCGCCGCCGTGAATACACGGCGGGCGGTGCTTTTCCAGGTGGGGGCCGCAAAATGTTGTCCCGCGGGCCGCGAGTTTGAGACCCCTGCTTTATGGTATTGAATGGCCATAATTCATGGTTCTAGTTTCAGATCACAGTATAATAATTTTATATGAAATTTTGGAGCGGAAAAAAAAAATTCATGTTTGTTTAACATTTTCACTGATTCAGGATATATGCACCTATTTTGTTTTGTGGTTTTTTTTTTTTGTTTTTTTTTAACTATATTGAGCACTTTTTTGGTATATTGTATTAAGATTTTATCAGGTCTTAAACGCTTCCTTATATAATAACAGTAATCATGTTTGTTATGTATAATATAAAATTGTATATTTGTAATCACCATACATTTTAGGTTTTTTTTATATAAATGGGCAGTATTACTAGGTTGTATAGTTTATTTTAGGGAGACTGCCCTGTCACGCCCTCCCTCCTTTGTGGACCTGGGCGCCGGCAGAGATCTGTCTCCTAGTGTTGCGGATTGGTGATGGCGCGCCGTGCCGTTCCCGGGCAGAGGGGGGCGCTTGACTTCGCAACCGAGATGGATTTATTTACTTTTATCACTTACATTTTTTACGAAGAGGAAAGAGTTACCGATGAGGGATACACCCCAGAGGTGATGTATAGGGAAGTGACAATGGAAGCACCGGCTGAGTCTCTTCTGTTTGTTCTCTTTGGGACATGCCCTGGAAGTGGGGCAGTGTTTCATGGGGATGGGTTACCGGGCTGCCTCAATCCTTGATTTATTCCAGAAGCGAGGCAGCTCCTAAGACTCGCCCCAAGACGGAAACAGATAGTAATAGGAGTCGTCAATCTTCTTGATGTGTCTAAAGGAGTGGGGAGGAAGCGGAGGTGACGCGAAACTCGTGTTGGGGAAATTGTCCATGGCTGAGACCTGGGAGTTTCTTTTGAATGGGTATGTGCAATATAGTTTGTGACACTTTATGGACACTGGCTCTTTTTAGATCGCTATATGTGAGACACTGGCATATGTAATATCTGGCACTTAGTTCTCTTTCATGATGTTTACATCCACTAATGTATTAATAACATACTCCTAGCAATAATTTAATCTTGATGGCAATACAGCGATTTATAGTCCTAATTGCTTTGTTTTTATGTAAGATATGTATGTGTTTTTTAAATGTAATCATATAAATAAAAAGTTGATCTTTTTGGACCACAAAACTCTGTGTATATGGTTTGGATAATCTGTGATGGAGTTGGTCACTTATTTGAAAGGAGGGGCTCTATGTGTCACCTAGCCTTCATGTACTGTAACAATTGGGTTGACACTATAGTGTTCGGCTACTTAACGGCTAGTCAGGGAGGAATGTGTGAAATAATAGGACCCTCTTGTTTTCATTATATTGACCCTAAAGAAAATCTTCAGATTAAGGCTGATATACACGTCGTACAAAATATGAGAGAGAAGTACCTGAAAGACCATTCAAGTCCAGGTACTCGTGATCTGTGGTGGGAAAATACTTTCTCCTGTTTTAACGCAGCAAATTGGTTCAAAACGATAGGGGGAAGGTTGGCAGAAAAACTCTTTCTTTTAGTAAAGATATTGTTAGCTTTGATTTGTATTTACCTATTTGTGAAGCTGATAATACACATTATAAAGAAAAATAAGTAGGCTTCAAAAGGGTTGATGTTATTGCTTTGAATTGGTTTGAAGATAGCAATGCTTTGTATTTCTGGTTTCAGCAAATAAATGGATACAGCTTCAGAGATGACCATCCGGTAGCCATGCTCAACTGCTCGCCTCTCCTGATGAACCTACAGTTGTTTGAGGAGCGAATGGAGGACATCATCTCTGGAAGAGGGTCCCACAGACGTACCACGTTGGCAATTTACGCTTTGCGGTGCATCTCTGGTTGCTGTTACCATCTAGATAAACAAAAAGGGAATGTGTGCGTGTGTTTGCAGTGGATGTTGTGCAAAAAAAAAAAAAAAGTGTGGATGTTTAGATGAAATGGCTACTAAATAGACAGTAATGGATTCTTATCCCATTATCCCAGCTTATCTGTGTATTCTGTGATATATGGGCTGTCTAAGGGGTCGTTTCAGCTCAGTTAGGCAAATAGCGATTTAGGTGAGAAATACATATGCAGAAGGACAAGGGGATTGTGAAGGAACTCTACTACAAGCCATGGATACCACCCCCTCCCAAAAGATACTAGAAGACACTGGATAAAAGACTATTTCTCTTTAAGCGTTTCTAATTTCTCTGAACAAAACAACAAGATGGCGCCTAGCTGCCTGATAAACTCGCTGACTCTTTGAAATCTTACCTGCAAGTAGCCATGTGTTAAGATTACATAATGTGTTTTTTCTTTTTTGTTATTGCTGACAGATACACCACTTATCTAAAGTATGCATTATGAGCTGATCAGTAACCTATCAAATGTATTAGACTATTGTATTAACCAATCAGAAGTTGTATTGAATATTAACCAATTAGAGTTGCTATTTTAGTAGCCAATCATAAGTTATTGTTTAAACATATCTTAACCAATCATGCTTATAGTTGTTAAGATGTTACACCATGTTTAAAATGTATAAATAAAGGGGTTTGATCCACCCACAATTGGGAATGTTGCCGAGTTCTACACCTGCCTGTTGAGCTCTGTTATTCTTCCGTTGCAACGTCATTCACCTACAGTACGTGACCAGATCCCCTGTGTGGCAGACCTCATCTGCTTCGACACTGATAGTAACTAATTTGGGTAGTAAGACTAACTAGTGTCCTTTCGTTTTATTACGATGCTAAAAAGATCACAGATCAAACCATATTCTCTCAAATTTTCAAGAAAATTTTAGAATTAATTATTTTATGGACCATTTCATTTGTATAGGAGTTTTGGAAGTTCTGTTAATAGAAACCCCCCAGATATCACGGGTTCCATTAATTTCAACCCCTCAAACTATTCAAAACAGCAGGTAGGAAGCTTGTTAATCCTTTAACCCCTTAAGGACGCAGCCATTTTATAGCTTAAGGCTCAGCCCCATTTTTGTATTCTGACTTGCGTTGCTTTATATGTTTATAACTTTTGAATACTGTTACTTAAAGCGATTCTGAGATTGTTTTTCCCCACATGTTGTAATTCATTTTAGTGGTAAATGTTGGATGTTTGGCTGATAAGTTTTGCGTTTATTTCCCCCCCAAAAAAAAATTAAAAAATTTGCCATTTTCGAAATCATCGCGTCTTCAGGCAGATATACCACCTAAATAAGTTGCTGAATAACATTTCCCATATGTCTACTTTACATTTTCATAATTCTTGAAATGTCTGGATAATTTATTTTTAAGTCACGCGGCTTACAAATCGAATATAGGCTTTCCGTATTTTCAGAATTGACTATTTTTACATATTTAACATCAAAAACCCCCGATATACTCAACCCATTTTCAAATCTGCACCCCTCATCCTATCAGAAACAGCTTTTAACCCCTTAAGAGCGTCATAGTAATTGAATCAAAATGGAGGTGAAATTTAGAATTGTAAATTTTAGGGCTAAATGAACGTATAACTGAGAAAATTTGACAAGATAAAACTTATAATTTGCTATGCAATTTCTCCCAAGTACAGAGACCACCCTCATGTGGCCGTTACTTGTTTTATGGGTGCACAGCGAGGCGCAGAAGGGAAGGAGCGCCCTCCAGCTGCCAGGATTTTAGTTTCCTCATTGGCCCCTTTTGTATAAAATTTTAGTTTTTTCAAGAGATTGCATTTTTTTTGTGGGATGAGATTTTTTTTCCAGTGTTACCATTTTGGGGTTGGTATCCCCTATTGTTAAATTTAGGAACTTTTTTGAGTGCAGGAGTAGAAATGCATCAATTCGGTACTGTTTTTTTTTTTTTTTTTTTAATTGGTGTTCACCTTATAGCCTAATAATCATGTTATCTTTATTCAATGGGTCGATCCAATTAGGAGGATACCAGAAAAATATTTTTTCTTATGTTTTACTAAATTTGCCAAATAAAACACTAATGTGGGTAAAGATCTATCATTTGTGCATCGCCCCTTTCCAAGTGGCATAACATTTTTACTTTTTTGGCTATGGAGTTGGTTTATGGCTTGTTCTTTGCGGGACATGTACTTTGCAACAGTATTATTCTGGAGTACATATGTTTCTTTGTTCACTTTTTATTTCTTTATTTGTGGGATTCAATAGGTAAAAATCCAAATTTTTGGCAGGTTTTTAAAAGTTTTTTTTTCAATAATTATTTACTTTTATTCTACGGGTTGTTACGAATGCGGTGGGGTTTGTGTTATGATTTAGACTGTTTTTACGTTATATGTCTCTTTATGTGTTATGGGCATTTTTATTGATTTTTTAAAAACTTTTTTAAAAAGACTTTTTTTTTTTTTTTACTATTTCCACTATGGGACATATACTGATTTATTGCAGGGTATTAGCAGTGTCAGCCAATGCACATGCATAGGCTGACAATGTGGCTTTAAAATGACGTCAGAGACTCCATCTTTCAGGCAGTGCCTGCAGGCAGCTCTGGGGTCCTGATCGGACCCCAAGGCTGCCATAGCAACGATCGGCGACCCCTCAAGACGGCACCTGGCGGCCAATCTTAGGTAAAGACCCCCTGGAAGGCATGTTGGTATACAGAGCTTTAGGGGGTGTCGTTTTTTGCGACTTTTGATGACGTTTACAATGTTATTTTTTTAGGACTGTACGACCTTTTGATCACGTTTTAGAAAATTTTTAATATTTTTTAAAATGGCAAAAAAGCGCCATTTTCGACTTTGGGTGCCATTTCCGTTACAGGGTTAAATGCAGTGAAAAACTGTTATTATATTTTGATAGATTGGGCATTTTCGGACGCGGCGATGTGTTTATCATTTTTACTGTTTATTTATATCTAGGGAAGGGGGGGCGATTTGAATTTTTATGTCTTATTATAATTTTTTTTTTACCTTTTTATTTTTACTATTTTTCAGACTCCCTAGGGCAGTGATGGCTAACCTATGGCACTGGTGCCAGAGGTGGCACTCAGAGCTCTTTCTGTGGGCACTCAGGCCATCACCAGAGATGACTCCAGGTATCTTCCTGCAGTCCCACACAGCCCAGGACTTGCTGTGCACAGAGCTATTTTAAAGTGACAGCTCAACCTGGGACTATTTTCTGCTTTATTGGTGTCCTCAGGGGCTGGTATCAATGAAAACTGACAGAGGAGGAAGTATAAATCACAAATTAGATTTCTATGTTGGCACTTTGGGATAAATAAGCGGGTCATAGTTGTAGTTTGGGCACTCGGTCTCTAAAAGGTTCGCCATCACTGCCCTAGGGTACTTTAACCCTAGGTTGTCTTATCAATCCTACCATATACTTCCATACTACAGTATGGCAGTATATGGGGATTTTCCTCCTCATTCAATACAATGCGCTTATTGCACATTGTAATTGAAGGGTTAACACGAAGCAGCCTTGGGTCTTCGGAAGACCCGAGGCTGTCAAGGTGACGGAAGGCTCCACCTGTGAACATATTTTGGGGCAAGATTGCATATCCTTTGCGTTTAGTTTACGTGTTGGAAACACAATGTTACCAAAATATGTTATCACGAGTGGAGCCTTTGGATTGTGTTTACAAACGTAAACAAAATGCCACGTGTGAACGTTGTCTCATGTACAACAAACCTATTTGTAGACTTTATCATGTGGTTTAAGGGACATTTTAACTCTTTGCCACTGATGGGCTTTTTCCATTTTACTTTGTTTACTGCCCCCCACTTTCATAAATCAATACCTTTATTTTTCCGTGTACAGAGCTTTATGCATGCTTTTTATCTGCGTATAACAAATTGTACTTTCTAGTGACTATTTTATATTCCATCCCAAGTACTGGGAAGTGGAAATTATTTCTAATATATTCTTCAGTTTTTCATTGCCACCATTTTGGGGACAGTGCAACCTTTAGATCACTTTTTAATAAATTTTTTATGTGCTGCAAAACTGCAAAAAAGTTGTGATTCCAACATTTAATCACATTTTTCTGGGGTTCACCGCCGGAAGTAACTTTTTTTTAATTTTAATAGATTGTGATGTGATCACTAGTTCATACTAATGCACTGCAATAACCATGCACTGCAGAACATTAGAAGTAACAGCCTATGCACTTTCAGGGGCCGGACCAAGAAGGTACATGCTGATGGAAGACTTGGGGACATTCATTAGGTGACTGGCAGTGAGGCACCATCCCCACGATAAGGGTAGTGCCCTCAGTTAACATGGTGTATGTTGTCTCAACCGGATGCCATCTTACTTCCTGTTTGATATACATTTCCTGTCCTGCTCAGCAGACATTGCTTGAGGGTCTTAACTCTTGCTTGAACAGTTCTCTTGCTCGGAACACCTTCTCCGGATCGTTCCTCCATTCTATGATTTACCCTGCTGAACTACTACTCCCAAATTGCTCACCTGGCTCTTGCACGTCTGCTTTCCTGCTTGTTGTAGAACTACTGCTCCCAGCTTGCACGCTGCACCTCCTGTGTCCACCCTTGGTGCTTCCAGTATCCTGACTAGTCCCTGCTATTGGATTCCAGCCACATATCACCATTATTGTGACAACATGTGTACAACCAACACCGCCACTGCATTGTGGTGTAATTCTGTTCCCACCTTCCAATGCTTCAAACAATCTAAAAACCCACAGGAAGGGTCATCCTTTCACTTTTTTTTCCTGATCACTGTAGTTTTGTATTTGTACTAGTGTTTGTCTTAATTGATTGTACAGCACCAAGGAAATAATGGTGCTCTATAAAAAAAATAAAATAAAAATTGGAGCCATTATGTAGTTATGTTGTGATGGGGTTTGTTAACTACAGTATGGGGGCGTTTTTTATAGCTATGGGTTTTATCCAGTAAACATATAGTGCCATTTAGTGTATAGTTGTATTATTCAGCAAAGGTTAAGTGGTATTACTTAAAGGGGTATTCCAGGAATCAGCATAATTCATATAAAAGTGGGCACTCAAAATATAAGCTAATGTGTAATTAGTTGTTATTTAAAATTTTGCTCCCCTTAGCAGAAAATGCTGATGACATAGACTGTAATGAAAAATTAACGGACTGATTAAAGGGCCGGTAGCATTTTAATTTCCTCCGCACGGTCCGTCGCAGAAAAGAAGATGGCCGCTGGTCACATGTCCACATCACATGTCCTGTACCTGCCTGGGCAGGGTCATGTGATCACCACTACGTTTGGCTGTAGTCGGTTGGTTGCAGTGCATCCAGTATGATCAGTGTTGTGGTGATGGCAGTTACACATCATTACTATGGTAACAGAGCAAGAAAACCTGTTACATCATCACTGTTAGCAGAGCCTGAGTGGTAGGAGGAGTTACTAAGAACTAAAGGATCATGGAACTTGTATTTTTCAGTGGCGGCCATCTTAGTGATAACTCCACCTACTTTAGAGGGGCCATAAATTTTGAAAATCATAAAATCATATTTTAGCTCCGTTTTGTGACTAATGACATTGAGTATTGTTGTATTCATTTATTTATATCATCAAGGGTTTTTTGTGTCAGACGTTCATATTCCCGGAATACCCCTTTAACCTTATATTGTAATGTCAATGCAAGGTGGATTTATTGAGGAATGGTGTCATGGCATTATAAAGTCAATTTATGAAGATATCAAATATCCAATATATAGTCATGATTTTCGGTTAAAGTTGTAATATTTATGTATAATATGGTTATTTAGACTGCGTATGGTAGCGTTACGCCTCATGCACAGGACCACAAATATGGGCAGGAATAGGACCTGCTCTATAATTTACAGCGCAGTCAGTTGGCTCGCTCATGGTGCAGCCTTATGTCAATAATAACTTGGTAACAATGCATTATATTACTGAGAGACATTTTCACTTATCAAGTGAAAGCACCTCTGCTACTGAAAAACATAAAAAAAAACACAGCTGCTAATGATCACTGTAAAAGGAATTCCCCATCATTGCATTTGTCCACCTACCACGGCTATAGTTAATTTAATGACCCCACAACGTAAGGACTCATAATAAAGTACACATACTGTATTAGTCTATTTTATATATGTATTATGAGCAAAGAAAAAGTCATAAGAAATATGTTGAACATAAAAAACAGAAATTTAAAATTTTTATGTTTAAACATACGTTCAAAGCAAAAAAATTCATTTGAAGGAAGAACCCAGACCAAGTGCAACATACCGTATATACTGGAGTATAAGCAGAGATCCCTAATTTTAACACATAAAAACTGGAAAAACCTATTGACTCGAGTATAAGCTTAGGGTGGGAAATGCATTGGTCACCGCCTCCCAAAGCCCCCTGGGGTATATAGACTGCTACCCCCCAGTAGTATATAGCCAGCTAGCCCTCTTGTGTATAGCCTGAAGCCCCTGCCCTATAAATAATGCTGCTCCATCTCTGACGGACGCTGCAGGGACACAGAGCCAATGCCGAAGCATTGCTGTATAGAAGAGGACCTGCTGGGTGGAGGAGCGTCGGAAGGCAAGTACTATAGTAGAGAGTTATACTCGAGTACATACGGTATTGCAGTATCCTGGTACCCAATTCTCGTAGTAGCAGGCTCAGGCTGTCCATTCTAACCAATCTTAAGTGGAACCAGGTATTTAATGTGTTCTGCATCTGGTTTATAATAATTTTACTATCTAAAAATAAAACAAACCGGGAAATCTCTTGGTGGTAATCATAATTCTCGTCCTCTTCTATCCAGTCCAATGACCCTGTAATAGGGTTAACACGACCACAAAAGACCATCTTCACGATTGTTTTAAATCCAGAATGTCACAAGGAGACGGAAGCTGTAAAGCAACAAAAAGTTACTTAGCGAGTTACTTAGCGAGAAATAGCAGAGCAGCACCCACCAAAATACTGCGCAAATATCTGTATTCAAAAGGTGCTGTACAAAACAGTGGTAACTTTATAAAACGAACACAATAAAATTATGACAAAAGATGTGTGTGAATAAGAAACAAGGCGTACAAAATTTTAAGTGAATAACTAGATCCAAAAATTAATTGGGTATTATTACAATTTCAGTAGAGCTCACACTTAGGGCTCAATCATACAAGTGTGGCACCGTTCTGCGCCGTACACCGGGAAAAGATACAGCATGCTCTAAGTTCAGCTACAGATGCAGAGATTGCATGTACTTTCAATAATGAAAAGTGAAAGCGTTTCTTAGAGCTACTTCTACATATTGCCTTCAGCTGGAGGGGGCACACTTCAAACACTTATATCTCCTTAACCCTTGCACACAATTGTGGCGTCATATTAAACAGGAGAGTTTCCCCATGATATATGGATTGTGGATGCTGAACAGAATAGGAGATATTCACTCTAAAAGTTACAATTGGCAATATAAAGCTGTACATAAATCCAACTTTTTTAGTTCAGCTTTAAGGGTGCATGTCACAAACCCTCCCTACCGGGGTCCAATCACAGGGTGCACTTACACCAGGGAACCAGGCAAATTAGACCGTAAGCTTTGCACACTCACGCAAAATGGCATCCTTAAATGGGTATTCTCATCTGGGCACTCACATTCAGTTTGATTAATTTGCCATATATAAACATTTCTTCAATTGGATGTTATAAAAAAAAATGCTCCTGTGTGAAGATAATTTCTCATAAATGTAGTCATTTGGTCCCTTAGAAACGAGATAGCTTCCTCAGATACGGCCACCTCTACTGGAGAGATTGCACAAAGAAACAAAAGGTTTTTGTATATGAAATGTCCAGGAGTTACTGAAGGTCCCATAGTCGTCCTGTGGTAATGATTGCTGAATCCTGGTGGTCCAGCAGGGCTCAATAGCGCATGTGTGGCCACCGCTGCCAGAGTGTGACGTGGTCGTATCCGAGGAAGCTATCTGGTTTCTAAGGGACCATATCACTACATTTATAGAAAATTATCTTCACACAGGAACATTTTTTTTATTAACATCCAATTGAAGAAATGTTTACATATGGTAAATGAATTTAATTAAATGTAAATGCCCTGATGAGAATACCCCTTATACCCCATAGGGCAATAAGATGTACCTGTACGTTTTATTGCGCATGGGGTAGTATGCAGAGGGTTCACGGGCTGAGCCCTCTTCATACACGCCGGGTGCTTGCTTCAAAATGAAGCAAGCACCCGTCGCTAACACCCGCGATCGGTGCTTGTACCGATCGCGGGTGTTAACCCTTATATCGCGCCGGCGGCATTAACGAGCCGGCGGCACGTGGGCGCCGCCATCTTGGCTCCGATCGACGCTCCCCGTGACGTCATTGGGGAGCGGCGATCCGTTGCCATGACAGCCTCGAATCACACAATTTTTTTTACTGCGTTTAACCCCGTAACGGAAAATAGTGCCCAAAGTCGCAAATGGTATTTTGTCATTTTGAAAAATATAAAAAATTCAATAAAAAGTGATCAAAAGGTCGTACAGTTCTAAAAATAAAAGCATTGAAAACGTCATCAAAAGTCGCAAAAAATGACACCACCCTCAGCTCCATACACCAAAGTATGAAAAAGTTATTAGCGCAAGACGGCAAAATGAAGAATTTTTTTTTTTGTACAGGAGGTTTTAATTTTTGTAAATGTATGAAAACATTATAAAACCTATACAAATTTGGTATCCACGTGATCGTATTGACCCAATGAATAAATTAGACATGTCATTTGGAGCGCACAGTGAAAGACGTAAAATCCCCACCCACAAGAAAACGGCACAAATGCGTTTTTTCACCATTTTCACTGCATTCAGAATTTTTTTCCCGCTTCCCAGTATATGGCATAGACAATTAAATGCCATCACTATGAAGTGCAATTTGTTACACAGAAAACAAGCCATCACAGAGCTCTCTACATGGAAAAATAAAATAGTTATAGATTTTTGAAGGTGGGGTGTGAAAAATAAAGATGCAAAAACGAAAAAGGGCCTGGTCCTTAAGGGGTTAAGCCAATGCCTACTCCCAAGCAAACTCACTCAACTCAATTCTTATGTCTGGAAAACCAAAACGCAAACATATCCCAGACCCTACACACCACATACACACTACGTACCCTCTGCCACTTATGTGCCTATGGAATGATACTGCACAGAGCCACTCTGCACCACAATACAGTCACCCGTTTATTCCATAGAACTCTATGCTGCCACCACTTGTAATTACAGTTTGCGAGACGCCCACACCAGGACCGCACACATACACCCAGATACACACTTATCTCTGTACCGTACAGATCACCTGGACCCACACTGTCTACAGCTACAGCTAGCACACACACTCACTGCTTATAGCTACAGCTAGCACACAGACACACAAGGTAACAAGGCTTAGCAGTAATTTACCTCTCCAGAGTTATGGGAACATATAGAGCACGTACAGAGCAAAATAACTTAAAGCACTATTTAATATGCAAAATACACACAATGCTTAATAGTAACAAAAATGGTGAAATAACAGACACATATAAAAGCAAACAGTAAAAAAGGGCTAAAAAAAATCCTCTTTCCTCCGGTAACTTATCTTGTTCACTCTCTTCATTTGAGCCAGTCACAGGGGAAGAAGTGTCCATGTTCCTTTCCTCTGCTTAGCCCACTACCTGCGTACAGTCTCTCTCCCAAGACGTAACTTTTTACCTCCCCAAAATCTTCAACCTCTCTCTCTCTCTCTCTCTCTCTTCTGGTGCCGTCACCACTTTCAAACATGCTGTTATTACCCCATTACTAAAGAAACCTTCCCTGCACCCACCCAATGCTACTATGTATAGACCAGTTCCTAACCTCCCTTTCCAAACTCCTGGAATACCTCATCTATTCTCAACTAACATGCTCTCAGCCAACTCTCTCCTTGACCCCCTACAATCTGGTTTCCTCTCTACAGTTTGCATTCCACTAAAACTGCTCTTCTGAAAATCTCCAATGATCTCCTCACTGCTAAATTCAAAGGAGACTATTCGCTCCTCATTCTTCACGATCTATAGGCAGCATTCAATACTGTGGACCACCAGCCCCTCCTCAGGATGCTTCACTTCATTGGCCTAAACGCTATTGCACACTCTGGTTTTCTTCCCATTTCTCTGACAGCACTTTCAGCATCTCCTTTTCTCGATCTTGCTCTTCTCATCTTCCTCTTAGTGTCGGGGTTCCTCAGGGCTCAGTCTTAGGTCCTCTTCTCCCTCTATACTGCCCCATTGGACAACCCATTAGCAGATTTGGTTTCCAATATCTCTATGCCGATACCCAGCTGTATACTTCTGCACGCAACATCACCCCTGCCTTAATCCAGAACACTAGCGATGGTCTCTCTGCTGTCGCCAACATAATGTCCTCTCTCTTCTTTAAGCGTAATCTTTCTAAGGCTGCTGTTGCTGCTCTTTCAGGCAAATGCTACACGGATGCTTCCAGTTTGTGCCAATCACTGCACTGACTACCTGTCTCCTTCTGTATTCAACTTTAAAATAATAAACCTCATCCATAAAGCTGCATCTCCCGATCTCCCGTGCTCTCTAATTTACTAGTGATATTAGATTAATCTCTACCTTGTTTCAACTCTGGAAAAGTCTGGAGACGTGCAGGAGAGGTTTGAATTAATTCTCTGGAATGACCTTCCCCGGACTTTGACTAATACGCAACCTCCAAAGTTTCAAACATGTTCTTAAAACCCATCTCTTTGGGCGAGATATTACTCGCTAAATGCAGGAAATGTCACCTCTACCATTACTAATCCATCCTATGTCCTATCTCCGGTCTGTTATCCAGAAAAGACCAGATATATACCAAGTTCCAGGCTTCTCTGCAGTCACTTTCACCTTGGACCTTGTAAATAAGATGGAGGCTGATGGCAGTTCAAGCAGCAGAATTTTTAATTTATTAAAATATTTTATATTGTTCCCTTATAAAGAATGGCTGGACCATTATACAATCTCACTTGTAAAACAGGAAATGAATCCAGCGCTTGACCCAGGTAAGTAGTAAAACTTCTTCTTTTATTGAAATAATGCTTGTGGCAATACAGCTTAAAATGCACGAACCGCCTGTATCTTGCGTCATCAGCGAGCTATGACAGATGGTGGTAAAGAGACTTCCAGGACAACGTGGGGTGAGCTACAACTAAGAAACTTGACCATTATACAATCCCTTTTCCCTCTTGTGTCAAATGGAACAATGGGGGTATAGAAAGTGGCAAGAAAGGACAGGGAGAAAACGCTAATAGTGTGACATTTTAGGGGGTAACAAATGGACATAAAGCTGTAGATTGTGCTCACCGTTTTAGGTTGTGCTGCAGATAGGCACAACACTATTGTAGGCTTTGTGGTGATAATTTTTGTCTGGTGCTGCCTCCAGAGGATAATCTCCTAAATGGAGTTGCCAAACTCTATAGGATGTGGTGAAAGTGGTCTATTGTTGGGGTCCAAAAGGATGGCGCACACAGAGCTGAGTACACTAAAAAATTTTATTCAAGGTCTTTAAAACACAACGTGTTCTACCCCTTTCTCAAGTGAACAAAAGACTGAGTACAGTGACAGAAAAGAGGAGTTTTAACCCAATGGGGCAAGACAAAGTTAATGAAATAATAAGTAAAAAAACAGATAAAAAACATGGTAAGTATTGGTTGTGCAGATACGTTCTTAAATCGTGAACATGGTCGTAAAATTATATCATCATTGGAAGTATCACATCTGTGTATCAACTATAAAATATTGTACAAATAATAAACAAACGGTAATAAAGATTTGTAGATATACATACACACACACATACATATTGGACCATAATTTCATATACACATAATAGGATATCAAAGATAAAAAAAGATCTAAAAATATAAATACATGGATTGATAGTTGGAGCGCTTCAAAATTTACTATGGTTGCTGTGGTGAGGTTAGAAAGAGGTAGGAGCGAGTGTGGGCCACTTACCAGATGCCGAGGAAAGTGTGGCTTCCTCCTTGGTGCTTGGTGGGGGAGCCTAGCTTATATTCTGCCAGCACAGGGAGTGGCTTGCGGGGTTTTTTTTCTTTCTTTATTTGTCAGTGTGCTAGTTTCATTTGAACCATGTTTTTTTTTTCTTTCTTTATTTGTCAGTGTGCTAGTTTCATTTGAACCATGTTTTTTTTTTCTTTCTTTATTTGTCAGTGTGCTAGTTTCATTTGAACCATGTTTTTTTTTTTCTTTCTTTATTTGTCAGTGTGCTAGTTTCATTTGAACCATGTTTTTTTTTTCTTTCTTTATTTGTCAGTGTGCTAGTTTCATTTGAACCATGTTTTTTTTTTTCTCTCTTTATTTGTCAGTGTGCTAGTTTCATTTGAACCATGTTTTTTTTTTTTCTTTATTTGTCAGTGTGCTAGTTTCATTTGAACCATGTTTTTTTTTTCTTTTATTTGTCAGTGTGCAATTTAAAAGTTATTTTCAAGGGTCTCGTTTGACCCATTGAGAGCCAGGCAGAATTTGTTCAATGGGGGTGATTGTAAATCCTGCAAAATCATCCTGATGCTCAATATGACTGTCTAGAAACACTGCATTTTGTGAAACCATTAGTTACGTTGCTTCAATGTTTGTTGATCCTGGTGTTGAGTTGTTGGATTGTGCGGCCTATATACATTCCAGTAAGTATATCACAAAGGTGGAGGTGCAATTCAAAAAAGACTTGATAACAAATGATTCACCTGTTGTATTACTTTTGAATTGTTTCACTTTATGGCTGATGTTATTACAGCAGGATATTTGAATACAGGGTAGACACATCTAAAGTGACCCACCAGTAGGAGGGTTCCCAGGTCACGTTCTGTAGACTGATGAGGACACTGGTTGAGTCCCGGAGGTAGGATGGTAAGTTCTGGACATAGCTTTGTAGATGCACATCAATATAGTGGGATAGGTTACAGGTTATGAATGAAATACCTGATATAATTGGTCGTCCTGGGGGATTTTTTTGATCTTTATGAATTTTTGGTAAATGGTAAAATATTGGGGTTGATGGGGAATCGATCCAGATATCTTTTTCAGTTTTTGCGATGATGTTATTAGAGAGAGCGTCACTTAGAAGAGCTTTAAGCTCTTGTGCGTCAGAATAGGTTGGGTTGTTCTGTAGGACCTCGTAGTAGTTCGTATCAGATAAAATTTTCAAATCTTCTCCAATGTACGTCTCTAAATTTATATTTAGATAAATTTAAAATCTTTCAGTTTTTTTGTTCTTTTGGAGTGGTCTTGATATTTTTGTTGAAACTTCTTCTTGTGCCTCCCCTAGTGCCTCGTCTACATTTTTTTCTTTTTTGGGCCTTGAACTGGCCATGTTGTAAAAAATGGTGTGGGGTTCTTGGGGTACTGGGAGTTTCAGACTAAGTGCTATGTTGGCGGATGATTGGTTGGGAAGGTTCCCGTTGCTTGGAATGGTTAATTCTATAGGAGTTGGCAGGCATGTGTTGGTCACATGACTAAGGTTCAGAGGAGATTGGGGGAGTGTTGAGGTCTGGCTCGGGGGGGGGGGGTCGGGTGGAGAGGAGTTGTGTTGTGTACAGTAATAGAGGATAAGTTGAAAGGGCTATCAGTTCTATTGTTAGTCAGAGCATTTGGCAGCTCAAGCAGTTCAATGACTGATATAAAAGTGGTAGAAGGCAAGTGTAGGGGACAACCTTTCTCGATATTGAACAAGCTTGGAGTCGGGTGACTCGGAGGCGTAAAGTAAACCGGAGTAGGTGGTTCAGCTGTTCTTTATGGGGTATGTGTGAACAAAGAGCAACCGTCCACGTTCGTTGAACTGTGATATACTTACTGGAATGTCCCTGCGGATTACAGTATATAGGCCGCACAATCCAACAACTCAACACCAGGATCAACAAACATCGAAGCAACGTAACTAATGGTTTCACAAAACACAGTGTTTCTAGACATAGTCATATCGAGCATCAGGATGATTTTGCAGGTTTTACAATCACCCCCATTGAACAAATTCGAGTAGGAAATAGCAGATATAACAAATTGTGTCAAAGGGAGATGTTTTGGATATATAAACTGAACTGCCTGGCTCCCAATGGGTTAAACGAGACCGTTGAGAATAACTTCTAAATTCAAAAGAGGACCCAAATACCTGAGCATGTGCCATACCCCCAAATTCTTAACACTTCTTGCCAAGTCACCTTTATGCTCTAAATTATGCTACATCCAAAAAAAAAACAAAAAAGACACATGGTTCAAATGAAACTAGCACACTGACAAATAAAGAAAGCCACTCCCTGTGCTGACAGAATATAACAGAATATAAGCTAGGCTCCCCCACCAAACACCAATGCCTAAGGATGAAGCCACACTCACTGTTACCTTTTTCCTCAGCATTTGGTAAGTAGACCGCACTCGCTCTTACCTCTTTCTAAGCTCACCACTGCACCCATAGTAAATTTTAAAGCGCTCCAACTATCAATCCATGTATTTATATTTATATTTTTAGATCTTTTTTTATCTTTGATATCCTATTATGTGTAAGCAACTAACCTTGTGGTTAATCATCATCTCTCGATATGTACTCTTATATGAAATTATGGTCCAATATGTGTGTATGTATATCTACAAATCTTTATTACCGTTTGTTTATTATTTGTACAATATTTTATAGTTGATACACAGATGTGATACTTCCAATGATGATATAATTTTACGACCATGTTCACGATTTAAGAACGTATCTGCACAACCAATACTTACCACGTTTTTTATCTGTTTGTTTTTTACTTATTTATATACTTGTCTTGCCCCATTGGGTTAAAACTCCTCTTTATTTTCTGTCACTGTACTCAGTCTTTTGTTCACTTGAGAAAGGGGTAGAACGCCCCAAAACGCGTTGTGTTTTAAAGACCTTGAATAAAAAATTTTTGTATACTCAGCTCTGTGTGCGCCATCCTTTTGGACCCCAACAATAGCCAAAAATACATAAGACCTTGCAAAACCCACCGGGGAGACCAATTGTCTCCTCTATGGACTCGCTACTGTCCCCATTGGCAATCATAATGGAAAAATTATTGACTCCTCTGACTAAGAAAATGCCTTCTTATTTGTTAGATACAGGAGATTTCTTGAAAGTATTGCTTGGAATAAATAATGTTTGTAATGAGACTTGGCTGGTCACAATCGAACGTTACTAGCCTTTATACGTCAATTGATCACAACAAAGGGTTACGAGCAGTAGAATGGGCCCTTCAAAGCAGCAACTACAATAATGAACAAAAAATATTTATCCTGGACAGCTTAAAGCTGATTTTGGAGCATAACTTCTTTATGTCCCAGCGTGATTTCTATTTGCAGAAACGTGGGAAGGCTATGGGGTCGAATGTGGCCCCCCCCATATGCGAATTCATTCATGGCCTTTTATGAAAACCAATATGTCTACAATCACGCTTATTTTGAAAAATACATAAAAACCTGGAAGCGCTTTATAGACAACATATTCTGCATATGGGAGGGGCCACTCAACGCCCTTTTGGACCTCCTCAATGAGCTCAATGCAATTTTGGAGGAATTGAAATTCACCATGACATATAGTCAACATGAAGTAAGCTTCCTAGACACAAGAATAATAAAGATGAAGGTACTTTACTCTCAGATATTTATAGAAAAGAAATTGACAGAAATAGTCTCTTTCACTTTAATAGTGCCCATCCACATTTGGTAAAAAAAAAAAAAAATCAATCCCGAAATCCCAATTTCAACGTGTCGATCGCATAGTTACGGACCCCGATATGAAAACTGAAAGAATATCGGAGATGATAGATTTATGCAGAGAGGTTATCCCATGAAGTTATTGGAGGAATCGAGCCGAGCATGAATAACTACACCGGTGGAAGGTAAAAGAGAAAATTTTTTTTATTTGTATGCTAAATATTCACATACATTTACAGTATAGCAAAAAATTAGGGAGGGAAAATATATAGGCCATCATGGAGGACTAGATGGAAACCGAATTACCGGTGAGTACTAATTCACCATTTCCAAAACGTCCTCCATGACGGCCCACTTGGAGATGTACCAAATAAGTAGAAACTCTAGGGTGGGATGACCGCCTGTAGAACCTTCCTTCCAAAGGAGAGGTCCCGAGAACTTGGCAAGTCCAGACGGTAATGCTTTATGAATGTGGATGGTGAGGCCCAGGTGGCCGCTTTGCAGATCTGCTCGAGTAATGCGCCTCTTCTTTCGGCCCAGGAGACCGACATAGCCCTAGTGGAATGAGCCTTTAGATTAGTAGGAACCTCCTTCCCTTGGAACGTATAGCAGGTGGAAATAGCCAACTTCAGCCATCTTGCTATCGAAATCGTGGAGGCTTTTCTCCCCTTATTTTCCCCCTGGAATTGAATAAACAAGTTATGATCAATGCGCCAGGATTCTGTAGCCTGCAGATAAGCTAGCACAACACGTCCAGAAGATGCCACGAGGCTTCGTCACTAGAAGAGGGATTCTCGTAGAAGGACGGGAGGGTGATCTCCTGGGTGATCTTCCAAATTTTGTGATAAATGGTAAAAGTAACTTTTTTCCTACTCGCCTTAAGTGTGGTTACTACCGCTCTGGAAAGGCCCTGCGATCTTAAGAAGTCGGACTCAGGAACCAAGTCGCTAACTGAAGCTTCTCCAGGTCTGGATGCAGAATAGGACCCTGGTGCAGAAGATCCTTCCTCGGAGGCAATATCACCGGTTGCTGGAGGGCCAGGGATGTCAGCAGGGGGTACCAGCCCTTCTTTGGCCAATTCGGGCAGATGAGTATTACCCTTGCCTGGTCCATAAGGATCTTCCTGAGGACCCTTGCGACCAAGGGAATAGGGGAAAAGGCGTAGGAGCGAGGTTCGGTCCATGGATGACTGAAGGAGTCTAGTCGATCCTTCGGCTCCCTTGCCGCCAGAGAGAAGTATAGATTACACATTGAGTTCTCCCTTGTGGGGAATAAGTCGATTTGCGGAGTGCCCCAAAGATCTGTCAACTGGCAGAAGATTTCCCGATTTATGCACCATTCGTTGGAAGAGACCACTCTCCTGCTGAGGAAGTCTGCCTCCGTATTCAGAACTCCTTTTAGGTGAGTTGCAGAAAGAGAGAGTATGTTCTCTTCTGCCCAGGAAAAGATGGTGCGAGTCAGGGAGGAAAGAGCTACTGACCTTGTACCTCCTTGTCGTCTTAGGCAAGACACCGCCGTGGTGTTGTCTGTCAGTATGTGGACATGCTGATTCTTCACTAGTAGAGGGTTGGACCTTAAGGCTTCCCAGACGGCTCGTAGTTCCCGATAATTTGATGGTTTCTTTGCTAGTGAAGGGGTCCAAGATCCCTGGGCGTAGTGCGAGGGGAAGACTGCTCCCCAGCCCAAACTGCTTGCATCGGTCGTGATGGTAAGACACGGAAGGCAGTGCCAAGGAACCCGTTTCTCCAGATGCTTTACCTCCAACCACCATTGCAGGTTTCTCTTTACCGAGGATGGAATGGTGACCTTTTTGTCCAACCCCGAGGTTCTCCGGTTCCAAGAACGGAGGATCCAACTCTGTAGAGTGCGACAATGGCTCTGGCTCCAGATAACAGATGGGAGGCAGGCTGTAAGG
Source organism: Engystomops pustulosus (assembly GCF_040894005.1). Classification (NCBI taxonomy): domain Eukaryota; kingdom Metazoa; phylum Chordata; class Amphibia; order Anura; family Leptodactylidae; genus Engystomops; species Engystomops pustulosus. The sequence goes on along the minus strand of NC_092417.1, from coordinate 125,122,893 downwards.
AGACCCAGGACCTTCAGATCCGCTCTTTCAGAAGAAAAACCTCCATTACAATCCGTGGAGCAATGAAGTCTTAGACCGTCGGCTTTTTCCTGAGGGAGAAAGGACATCATAAGATTAGAGTTCAACATTACTCCTAGAAATTTCTTGTGAGTGGAGGGAGACAGATCTGATTTTTGGGTGTTGATTAACCACCCCAGATCTGAGAGTTTCCTCATGGTAAAATCTCTTGCTGCAATAAGATCTGATCTGTTTTTTCCTATAATCAGAAGGTCGTCTAAATATGGAACAATAGACACCTTCTGTAGCCTCAGGAAAGCAACAACCTCCACCATGATTTTTGTAAAAACTCTCGGAGCTGAGGAAATACCAAAGGGGAGAGCCCGAAACTGAAAGTGGAGGATAGAACCCTCTGGAGAAAGGACTGAAAATCTGAGGAACCTTTGAGAAGAGTGGTGAATTGGAACGTGGTAGTAAGCGTCCCGAAGGTCTATCGTGCACATATAGTAATCGGTATAAATAAGCTGAGTAGCGGATCTTACCGATTCCATGTGAAATCTCCTGTAGGTGATGAAGCTGTTTAGGGATTTTAAATTTATGATCAGCCGATTCGATCCATTGGGTTTCTTGACCAGGAACAATGTAGAGTAGAAGCCTGACTTTTCTTGGTCTTGAGGAACTGGAACAACCACTCCTGAATGAATGAGGGATGAAACTTCCTGCCAAATAAGAAAATGGGTAGAAGAAGTAGTAGAGGGTGATGGAGAAATAAATCCACTGAGTGATGAACTGTAGAAGACGCCCCCCCACTCTGGCGTCACTGCTTCTCCCCCCCCCCCTCCGAGTTGTCTGGAGGATTGGAGAACAGAAACCCCCTACCTCTGCCTCCCTTAGAGTAGCTCCAGCGCCCCTGTTTACCTTTCCCGCGAAAGGAATTTTTAGGGTTCTTGAATGGGCGAAAGGAAGGTTTTCTGGAGGGTGTTTTGTTTTCAGGAAACCCCTTCTTGTCTGAAGCTTTTTCTAAGATGGCGTCCAATTCTGGACCGAAGACGAAAGCACCTGTGAATGGTATGCTGCAGAGTTTAGACTTCGAGCGTATATCGCCGCCCCACTGTTTGAGCCATAAGGCTCTTGCTGCGTTTGTTAATGCCCCTTCTTTTGCAGCTAAAGGGAACGCCCTCGGCGGAGGCCAGCCAAGAACGCCGTGGCAGATTTTAAAAGTGGAATGCTGTCCAGCAGAGATGCTCTGGGAGTACCTTCTCTAATATGCGATTCCAGTTCATTCAGCCAGAAGTAGAGGGTCCTTGCAACGGATGTAGCTGATATGTTGGATTTTAAACGTTTGGTGAAATGATGATGTTTTGAAGTATCGCCTCCTGATGGTTTCACACCTCGATCTGGATTTGCCGAGGATGTGACGTCAACAGTAGGGGACCTATTCACACCTTTGATAAATAGTGTCTGTAGCATGTACATTTAGCAGTTGACAAAGGCTTTGTAAGCCAAAACGCGTTCTGTCTATATGCGTATGATTCAATAAATTTATCGCAACGAAGTAAATCGTGAGTGCAGGGATATCTCTTTCTATGCTATTTGGCGTGCATCTCGCCTGTCCTCTTGCACCACAACCACGCGGAGTGCCGTCCTTACCTGCACTTTGGATTCTACTTGCTGGAGCTTGCACCTGCGAAAGCTCTAAATGTCTGCAGCGACTCTTTCATTCTCTGAAGATGAAGCATCTAGAATTGTATCCCAGATAACTTCGTCAACGGAGTTCCTCAACATTCCTCAAAGTGAGTACAAACGAAGAGATTGGGAAAGAGAACAGAGAAAATTAGTAGCCTATGAATTACATGCTGTGACCCTGGCTGAATATTATAAGGTTGGCCGTATTCCAAGGGGGCTGCGTGTGAGGTTAAAACCCTCTATGTTTGCAGAAGACAGTGAATTCCGTGACAACTGAGAAAATTATTAATAAATGTTCTATGGACATTATTATTTTGACTATTTCCAGAATTAAGCAAGAAATTGACATACTAAAAGGAAAAACAGAGTCCATCGAACAACAACTAAAAGATTGTTTGGATTCAAGTGAATTTACAAGTCTTAAAGAATCGGTTGACTCTTATATTAATAAATACCGTACTGATACCCAAGAGATTCTGAAGATTATAGATTGAACAAAGTTTACAGATGGCGGGATACTTCCGGCGCCTTCGGCTTTGCGGGAAGATCTGGCGCACAAGGCGGTCGGCGTTACTCCAGCTCAAGCAGCGACAGGAGTGGAAAACAACGTACACATCGCCCTCCTTTTCCAAGGGAACAGACCGGAGAACCTCCAGGAAGACAAGACGAGGGGGTCGCCACCACCGCCGTTGCTCCAGACCCGATACTTATGAGAGCCCAGGTAGTGATCAATCGCTAGTGATTAATATTTCGTCTAAAGTGGTGGACCCTGTGCAGATGAACTTACTACAGAAGGGACTATCGTTTAGTCCAACTGGACATTTTGATTGTTTTGAGATGGAGTTAGATTTGCAGAGGTTTTTTAGAAATGTTAGACTTAAGGCATTTTTTCAGGAGTCTGATGTGATACAAAGACCTCAGGTTGAGGTTAATGATGCTAATGTCTTGAGTCTAAACAATCTTGGGTTAAGATTAAAAAGTTTGTTTTCTCCGCCAAAAAAATCTCACCCTACTGAGACATACATCAGTCTTGTTAAAAGAGATGTTGATGCCCTGCTTAACCATATTAAAATGGGTGACTTCATGGTCAATTCCAATCTTAATCATGATGAGTTTAATGCGCTTGAGTCACTGATGTCTGATAAAGAATTATAAAACCGGCTGACAAAGGCGGATCGATCGTGATTTTAGATTGATCCGCCTATGTCAAAGAAATAGAACGACAACTCACTGACACCAAAACATATCTATTGCTACCTGGCAATCCGCTCTCTCAGATTAAATCTAAGATCATTTCATTGGTTGATGGTTATAAAGAAAAAGGTAACATTGATGAGACACTTGCTAGTTATTTAATTAATCATGATCCGGTTACACCGCTACTATACATATTACCCAAGGTCCATAAGACCCTTGTGGACCCCCCAGGGAGGCCCATAGTGGCATCTACTAATTCAATCTTTTCCCCTCTGGCCAAAGTGCTAGAAAAAGTAAATGACACCACTGGTCATGAAGACACCTGCATTTTTGCTGGCTACTGCAGCTTTTTTGACGTTAATTAGAGATATAAAACAGGTGTGGAAAGATGACATTTTAGTGACAATAGACATGGTAAGTCTCTATACGTCGATAGAGCATGACAAGGGTATTGAAGCCACAAGAAGGTTACTCTCGAGGGACCCTAGGCTTACATCTGAACAAAGAGTTTTTGATTGATATTCTTACAGTAGTTCTAAGGGATAATTATTTTTTATTCCAGGACAGCTTTTTCTTATAGAAATGCGGAACGGCCATGGGGTCGAACGTGGCCCCGCCCTATGCAAACTGTTATATGGCAATGTTTGAGGAAGACTATGTTTATTCCCATCATCTGTTTCAGAAATACGTTAAATTATGGCGTAGTTACATCGATGATATTGTTTGCATATGGGCGGGGCCACGTGAGGCCCTTGATGAGTTTATCATCTTCCTTAACTCAATAAGAGAAGAATTGCAGTTCACCACTACTTCTGATTTGGCTCAAGTGAGCTTTCTTGACACATTATTGATGAAAGATGCTGGGGGTCTACTAACTACTGATTTATACCGCAAAGTGACAGATGAAACAGCATTCTTCTTTTTAGAAGTAATCACCCATATTCCATCAAAAAGTCTATTCCTAAGTCTCAGTTTCAAAGAATTAATAGGATTGTGGTAGATCTGGAATTAAAAAAAGGTGAGACTAAAAGAAATGGAACATAGATTTAGACAACGGGGCTATCCGGATAGGGTTTTAGAACAAGCTAAATTGTCAATGGATGTACCTCGCAGCAGTAGGACCGATGTAGAGAAAAGGATTGTTTTCTCACATCGTTTTCATCCTCTCAATTGGAGAATTGACACGATTGTTAGAAAACATTGGAAACTTTTAGGGACTTCGTTTCCGGACGTAGAAGAATTTAAACCCCCCCCCCCCCCCCACTAATCTGCAACAAGAAAGTGCCAAGATTTGTGCACGAAATTAATCAAAGCAGATATTGGTAGCACATTGAGGGTTCCACGGCAAACCTTTCTTGCTTCTAGGAAGAATGGGACATTTCCCTATTTAAATTGTGCACAATGCTCCAACATAATGAAAGGTGACACATTTTACCATCCCCGTTCAGGTCATCCATTTAAAGTAAAAGGTTTCTTTACCTGTAATTCCACTAATGTGGTTTACCTGATCAGATGTCCTTGTGGTTATTTCTACATTGGAGAAACGATGCAGCGGATTTCTGAACGCATCGGTAAACATAAATCTACAATCCGATGCAAAGATATGTTTCAGCCAATTCCCTCTCACTTTCAGAAATGTGGGCATACCATTGCACAACTTAAATTTATGATAATTGAGAAAATTGAACAGCCGAGACGAGGAGGTAGTGTGAAACAACACCTGCTGCGCAGGGAAGCGTTCTGGATTTATACGTTGAACACTCTGGAACCACAGGGGTTAAATCGTGACTTTAATGTAACTAGGATGTGACTTTGTTTAATTATATAAACGAGTTGTTTATTCTTTTCTATTTACTCTGTTCTCTTGCCCATAGAAACGTTTGGTGAAATGATGATGTTTTGAAGTACCGCCTCCTGATGGTTTCACACCTCGATCTGGATTTGCCGAGGATGTGACATCAACAGTAGGGGACCTATTCACACCTTTGATAAATAGTGTCTGTAGCATGTACATTTAGCAGTTGACAAAGGCTTTGTAAGCCGAAACGCGTTCTGTCTATATGGGTATGATTCAATAAATTTATCGCAACAAAGTAAATCGTGAGTGCTGGGATATCTCTTTCTAGGATTTTAAACATCGACGTCTCCCAGGCTTTTTTAAGAAGAGCGTCGGACTTCTGGTCCATGGGATCCCTGAGCTGTGCGGAGTCCTCAAAAGGGAAGGTCTGTTTTTTTGACCACCTTCGTCACCTGCACATCTACTTTCGGGACAGAGTCCCAAACCTGAGAGACCTCTTGATCGAAGACGAGGCGTCTCTTAAAGCTTTTAGAAGTTAAGATCTTCTTTTCTGGGTCCTTCCATTCCTCCGTGAGGAACCCTTTCAAGGTTTCGTTAACCGGGAAGACACGTTTTTTTAGCCCTTAGGCCCCCGAACAATTCATCCTCCCGAGACATACAGGGAACTTCCTCTTCAATATTTAGTCTCACGGATCGCCTTCAAGAGGTTATCCAGATCATCTATTTGAAACAGGTGACGAAAATCCAAGCTCTGACTAATGTCCTGGGAATCTTGCTCCTCAGTATCCGCTAGGGAACAGGACGGACCCTCAGAATCAGTTTTCTTCATCAGAAGAAGAGATATCCGCCAGTCTAGGTTTTTTAGGAGGAGGATCTTTTTGTGTCGCTGACGCCACCGATGCTACCACCTTATCTTCGATAAAGGATTTTAACTCATCCATGAATGATAATCCCCCCCCCCCCCCCGCATAAATTCGTCAATACAGGGCCTGCATATGGGTTTTGTGTATGATTCGGGCATAACCTGGAGACACATATTACATTTCCTAGCAGAGGTCCTACTCTTCCTACAATTACATGACCAGGAGGGTGGAGTAGGCCCAAGTCTGCCTCATCAGCCATAACAAAAGTCTGGGACGGCAACCAACCAACAGCACACTGTCAAATCACAAACGGACGCCGAAACAGACAACAGGATGTTTTTAAATACCCTATCGGGGAGCCCATCCCCCATGCAGGTGGCAGTATGCTGATTGTCAGCGGTTTCCGTGACGCTGCGGCCCTACTTCCGGTCGCGGCCAGAAGTCGTCACGGAGCGCAAAGGACGCCTGGGAACGGAACCTCCCCCAGGCGCCGCTCGTCCTCGCGTGAGCCCGATGTCGGCCGCGGGTGAAGGACGGATGCCGGATCCACTTGGAGGAGAGAGAGACCCTCTCTTGCCTGCCCTCTGTAGGGACAGGAAGACACTGGCGGGAGGATGCGGGGGGGGGGGGGGGGCGGGAAGCCTTTAACCTCTATGCTTCCTGTCCCTACAGAGGTCAAGGGGCATCCTCCAAGTGGGCCGTCATGGAAAAATTACCTACATTACAGAATAAATTAGTAAGAGCAGATCTGGGTAGTGACAGAGCCATAGCTCGACAAACTGTATTGGCAACAAAGAAAAATGGCACTTTTCCATGTCTGGGCTGCAGTGCAGCAATGTGAATAATGCAGATTCCATTTTTATCCTCACTCAGGGCGTGCATATAGAATACGAGGTTATTTTAAATGCAATTCAAAAGATGTAATATAAAATGCCCATGCGGCCTCCTATACGTGGGCGAAACACGCCAGCGTGTAGGAGACCGCTTTGTTCAACACAAGTCAACGACTAGGAGAGAAAACCTCCCATTACCTTTACCTGCACATTTAAAAATATATAAATCACACTTTGCCACAATTGAAGTATCAGGTAATCTATAAAATAAATCCACCAAGACAAGGGGGAGATATTACAAAATTACTACTACGGAAAGAGGCCTTTTGGATTCATGAGTTAAAAACTCTCAAGCCTTATGGCTTAAATAGAGAATATGAAATTTGCCAACTATAATCTCATCTCTTCATTTTTTACAGACACAATGTTTAAACACAACAGATTTTGTGTTTTGGGCTGGGGCCTCAGCCAAGGTCTTATGCCCCATTATTTAATGCACAATGTCAAATTAGTATAATTTTCTCAATTGCCTATTTAAGCACACAAAACACTGTCTGCAATAATTTTCATGCGGAAATATACGCCTAAGGCTACATTCACGTATATGCGGCCAATATATGTCCCCCATAGACGGCAATGGGCGCCCGGCGCCCAACGGGAGCGATGCGATGCAGCACACGTGCAGCACCGCACCCAGGAAAAAGATAGGACATGTCTTATCTTTCTCCATAGTACGGCGCCATGCGCCATATCTTCCTATGGAAAGGGGCTGGGGTGAGCTATGCTCACCTCCTCCTACTCTCCCCGTGCTCTGCCGTTGCCCGCTACAGTACGGCGGGCAATGGCAGTGTGAATGCAGCCTAAGAGTTATTTATATGTATTACTGAAAATTTTCATACTCCTTCTCGCCTATAATACTCCTCAAAATGGTTAAAGCATGAGGGTGCAACCGTATCCGCTTGTATATACCCAAAAGTAATAGGCCAAAGTATTAGCAAAAGCTATATGAACCTAAAAAACCATAAAGATCTGATGATATGAGGCCATATGCAAATAAATGTCACTTCATATAAAACTTAATATATTTATTGATATGCCTTAAAACCATTTATAACAAAACGCCACCAAGAATTGGTGTGTTTTTTTTCTACCAGGCACCTCCAGTTTGAGGAGAAAATATTGAGAAACTTGAGATAACGCGATGAAGCAAGCATCACATCACCGCCAGTGAGAAGTACGCAAAGTATCACAATGACGGGAGCATGTCACCACCACGCACGCGTGGTGCCCCACAATGGCAATGCACTTTCTACAGCACCACAACTAAGTGTAAAATGTACAAAATTTGGGACTTGACAGGGTCCTAGCAACTATCAGAGGAGGAGAAGTGACAACCAAATTGTTACAAAAAGAATCTTGGATCTACAAGCTTCAATCCATGACACCTCAGGGCCTCAACGAAGAACTTTTGTTCATGGGGTTTTATATAAGAAAATAACAAGGTAATAGCACTTTCATATCACTCCTCTTCAACCCCCCTTTTTTCACATAATTTTACACATTTTTTCACATTCATTTCACCATGTAGACACATTGTTTAGTCATTCTTTGTCTCCTATAGCCTCAGTATATTACAGATTCAATTTGCATCTTTTTTTTGTCATTCACACAAACATGAGATTGCACACATTCTAGTGCATGGACACCCAATCACAGTTCACACTGTCAATGTATAATTTTTGTCTAGAGATGACCTATTCATATATTGGATAGTCCTACTTTATAGAACTGTATTTGATACTTCATGGGAACAGAATCCCGCAAAAAAAAGCACCTTTATCATGGAAAAACACAACGTCAAGAATATATTCAAGATCATTAGAAGTCTATGGATGAAGACCTGCATGCGCCCAATGACATCTTCCGTATGACTAAAACTTTTGATATAAACAACTTTATGAAAATTTCTCTTATCGAGGACACCACTATATATAAAATTTCTTTCTTCCTGGACTCACCTGTGAAAATAATCTGTTTCCCCTTGTATATATGGATTCATCTATGAAAAAATATGTTAACTTTGCGATGCGACGCATCCGCGTCTCTCCACCGCATGCGCGGTGCACTCACAAAGTAGGAGGGAGGTGTGGGGGACTGCACGTGCACGCTGTCGACATTCGTGTCATTGTGATATTTCCCGTGCTTCTCACTGGCGGTGATGCAATGCTATTTCAAGTCTTCTCTGCAGGAGGAGCTCCAACATGGCCGTTAAGTTTAAAAACTCCTCGATTGATACAGAAAATTACCCCTGACAGAGCCACAGAGCGGTGGCGAAACGTGTTGGGCAGTGGCTCCCCCCAGTCTGTACACAGTGGTGATGTTACTTGGTTCATTTTACACTATTTATGGTTACCCATATATGTGTATTTATTGCCGCTGTGTTACTATTTTTTTGTCTATATTTAGACTGCAGCGGGGGTGAGAGACCAGCCACCTCAAACTGGAGATATCTGGTAGAAAAAAAAACACACCAATTCTTGGTGGTGTTTTGTTTTAAATGGTTTTAATGCATATCAATAAATATATTAGGTTTTATATGAAGTGACATTTATATGTATATGGCCTCATATCACCAGGTCTTTTTGTTTTTTTTAGGTTCATACTCATCAAAATGGTGAGAGGAGTATTATTACACGTCTGGAAAAATGTTAGTGCGACCTCTGACTAGAGGTGTTTGGCACGTTTTATAGGAAGCTATATGCAACGAGGGCGGATTACACTGCGGCCTAGTTGGGGGAATTTTTGAGGGGAATAGACATGCCAGTGTTGGGAGTATAGGCAAAGGAGCAGCTGGAGGCTTTGATCAACCCAGAAGATCTAGGGGCAGCAGTGGGAAGTATAACAAACTACAAGAGTCAGGGGATAAATGGTTTCCCGGCAGAGGTATATAAGGATATTTTACTGCCGCAATAGTGGGAGACACTGAAGGAGAGCTTTGGGGGATGGAGAGGGATGGGTAGTTTGCCAGCCTCGTGCTATGAGGCCTTGATAGTGGTGCTTTTAAAGGAGACTCCTATGGGCCAGTGTCACTTTTGACATCAGACATAAAAATCCTAGCTAAGGTGTTAGCAAGCAGATTTGGATAGTTGGTAGGGGCAGTAGTACATCTAAGAAGGCTTTTTTTTAATCTGAAAGTGGGAACAGAGGAGTGGGAGGAGGCAGTAATAGTCTCTTTGGACGCTCCTAAATGAATGGGGTTATTTCCGAGCAGTTCTCATTACAGCGGGGCACATTGCAGGGGTGCCCCTCGTCCTCAATATGTGCACTAGCCACGGAACCATTGGCTTGTTGGATCCGGCAGTATGATAGTATTCAGGGCTTTCGGCATAGTGGGGGGAAGGGAGAGAAAATTGCATTGCCGTTGGTGATGGAGGTCATTGCGAGATTTGGAGACTACTACTTAATTGGAGAAGGTCTGCCATTCTGCCATTAGCCAAGACAAGCCTGTTACGGAATGGTGGTTGGGACATTCCACTGGTAGAGAAGTTTAAGTATCTGGGAATCAGGATCACTAGGAAGGCATCAGATTTTATTGATCAAAACGTGGCACCATTACTGACAGCTATACGCTCTAGAATACTAGTGTGGAAGAAACTCCCCTCTGGGACGTGTTAATCTTATCAAAATGACCATAATGCCACAATTACTCTACGTACTGGGTAATTCCCCAGTGGCTACCTAAGTATTGGTTCCGGTGAATTAATTGGCAATTTAGAGACTTAATTTGGAAACAATGGATACCTTGAATCCAACTAACAAAACTGCAGCTGCCCAAGTTTAAAGGGGGACTGCTGGTCCCAGATGCGTGGGAGTATTATCCGGCGGCACAATGGCTACAGGAGGGAAGGGATTCGGGGTGTCTGTTGGTGGTCAGATATTAACACCGATGGCAATGCTCAAGGTAGGGAAAATGTGGGGTAGGGCGCAACAATACCAGACATTGGATTTGATAAGGTGCGGCGGCATACAAACAATTAGTGGTATTTGGCCCCTGGACTAAATATACCCTTCTGTGGGATAACCCTGGTAGAAGTGTACATGCTTGAAGGTTTACGATGATGTGAACAGAAAGGGATTAAGTACCCACACCAGCTATATGAGGGCTTAACGCTGAAGTCATTCTAGCAGCTGGAGGATGATTTTCATGTGCCCAGACAAATGTTTCTCCAACATTTACAATTTTTAATAGCCTTACTAGATGGGGGAAATCTTGGACAAAGTGCTGGGGGAAGGATGTAGGCGAGTTAGAGAATAAAAAGTGGGAAAGTACTGGAGTCATCATTTAAGTTCATATTGAATGTGGCACAGAGGCGATCTCAGGTGTTCTTACTTTACATAGCCCCTCATGTTGAGGAAAATGAGGATCCGTAGTGAGGCCAGATGCCCGCAATGTTTGGTGGACAAAGCCAACATTATACAAATGTTCTGGACACGCATGGCGATAAAATACTTATGGGATAGGGCTGGTGGATTGATTGAAAGAGTGTCTGGGGTGGCAGTGGGGAATTATCCAAAGTTGTGTGCATTGGGCTGCGTAGGGAGTTTGGAGGCTACCAGGGCAGAGCAGTTGGCTTTAGCCAAAATCCTTTATCAGTGTGGAAAACGAGAGCAACACACTGGCTGGATGCAGACTCTCCTGGCAATGCAGAAGTTAAGAAAATGTTAAAATGCTACACTTCGAATGAAACTAGGGGTATACGAAAAGCATAATGCAGTGGGGGAAGTCTGAAAAGCATTGGCATTATTGCTTGGATTTCCCAGGGGGGGGACTAGACCGCTGGAAAGTGGAAGTTGTTTCCTTTTTGTTCTGGGAGTTATTTTTTTCTTGCGGGGGGGGGGGGGAGGAGATTATTTGTACAATGTTCTAATCATACACTGTAATTGACGTATTTATGTAACTACCTATGTATGTGTTAAAATGGATACTGTATATGCTTGAATAAAGACCATCCGAATTTAAAGGTAGATCGGGTGATAGGTGGATCAATGGGACGTGAGGATAGCCCTTTTAAGGGCTAATCCTCACGTCCCCGCACTGTTTTAGTAACTTTTATCAAACGGTTATGCTAATTTTATTATGCGGCTACTGGGGCGTGGAGTAGCCGCATCTGAGGTTACACGAGGCGGCTACTCCACGCCCCGGTAGCCTCTTTTCTCCTCCTACTCACCATCTTCGGCGCGCAGCTGCTCGTAGCTGCGCGCCCTCATCCGACGATCCTGCTCATGAGCAGAACAGCAGGCCCGCGCCTTTGCAGCCCCGGCTTCGGAGCAGTGACCGCGCAGGCGCGGGCCTGCTGTTCTGCTCATGAGCAGACTGCAGGATCGTCGGGCTAAGGCACGCAGCTATGAGCAGCTGCGCACCGAAGATGGTGAGTAGGAGGAGAAAAGAGGCTACCATAAAAGGGCTATCCTCACGTCCCATTGATTCACCTACCACCCGATCTACCTTTATAGGTAGATTTGTGGTGGTAGGTTCCCTTTAAAAAAAAAAAAAAAAAAACACAACAACAACATCCTAAGACCTCAAAAGCTCATTTGAGATAATCCATGTCATTTCTGAGACAGATGAAGGGATTGCTTCCACAACACCTCACAATGGTGTCAATGCAGCAAGCACGTCAAACTTGCATCTCTGATATGGAAACTGCACCTTTAGGAGATAATGAGGTTGTAGTTGCTGGGGAAGAAACTGCAGCTTCGCTAACCCTCAGCTGCACCTCAGCTAATGAGCCTGGAGCTGGTGAGAGAAAGCCCTCACTTCTTATAATGAGAATGCAAATTGTAAGCATTCCTGGTAATGAAACTGCAGCAGGTGAAGCAGGGGACTGTAGCTGGTTGAGAAACCTTGCATGTATAATTGGGCCTCTTTGTGATTATAGTAAAAAGAATTTTATACTTTTAAAAGTAAGATCTATGCCATGAATCTGTCTTGCTTTATCCCGTTTTATAATCTTGGAGATCTTTCTGATACAGAGAAGGTTAATTGCTGCAATCCCGATCAGCATGAACAGAACAAGAAAGAAATTATACCAGAGAAGTGTGGGCAGATTGGAAACATGTCTGTGTTCCATTTGCAACATAAAAAAGACACTGTTTTTTCTGTGATCAATCTGGACAGAAATTGGAGGTATTAGCTTGTATAATTGGGGTCTGAACCTTAAATTACAGACTCCAGATAACATGAGACTACTGTGATGTGGCAGATTCTGCAGGTCTGATAATTCGCAACAGCTGCTGACTAGATCTTGCATGGTAGGCTACATGCACACTGCCGTTGCCCGCTGCACCATAAGACGGCGGTCACACGGCAGCGCACAGGGAGAGGAGGTGAGCGCAGCTCACCCCTCCCCCCCCCCCCCCCCGCCTCTCCATAGGAACATATGGGCCACGGCGCCGTAATACGGGAAAAGATAGGACATGTCCTAAGTTTTCCTGGGCTACGGAGTGGTACGGTGCCGCACGTGTGCTGCACCGTACCGTTCCCATACGATGCCCTGAGCCCATAGAAGTTTATGGGGGATGTATATCGGCTGTATATACGTCCCCCATACAGGTGTGTGAATGCAGCCTTAGGGTGATGTCACACATGGCGTTTGTGGTCCATTTTTAAGCCCGTGTTTTCAATCCGTTTAAAAACGCATCAGTTTTTAACCATTTACTATGCATTTGGCTGCTTAGAACCTGTTTATCTTAATAGATAAACAGATTCAAAGCAGTCAAACCCAGGTAAACAGTAAAAAACAGATGCATTTTAAAAAAGCATGCTTAAAAACAGACCAAAAACGCCACGTGTGGCAACATCCTCAGGAAGTAAGAGACCACAGCAAGAATAATATAGAATTAGTCTTACGGTTAATTCGGCTTCCACTAGTGAACATGACAGCCCCCACCTGGAAGATGCTCCTTATATCCTGTAGAGACAGGAAGTTACAAGAGGTTAAAAGCCACTCCCTGGCACCCAACACCAGTATCTAACAAAGTACCACCTGTAAGAATGCAAGTGTATAGAAAATTTACCAAGAAGGAAGGGAGGGAAATAATGGCGGGGCCGTCATGGTCACTAGTGGAAACCGAATTACCAGTAAGATTAATTCTATGTTTTCCACCACGTTCCCATTATTAGGGAGGGACTGCTGCCTGGAGAATTTTTCTGCCGAACGGCAGATCTTCCAGGGAGGCGATATCCAAGTTTTACAAACGTCAAAGAACTTGACCGTGTTTCTGCTTGGCAAATCTGATCCAAAGATGCACCTCCTTTTTCTTCCCATGAGGCTGCCATGGCTCTAATGGAATGGGCTTTAATGTTAAGGATAGTGTTTGCGGTTTTGTAGCAGAGAAATTATAGTAGACTTTATCCATGTAGTTGTTTTAGAGGCTTTGCCGCCTTTATTTTTCCCAGCGAAATTAATCAATAGTTTTGGGGTCTGAGCAGAAAAAGGGAAGAACAATTTCTTGCCTGCGGTGAAAGTCAAACTACTTTGGGAAGAAAGAGGATCTAACTTAAAGGGGTATTCTCATCTTGGCATTCACATTCAGTTTCGAGAAAGAGAGAGAGAGAAAGAGAGAAAGAGAGAGAGAGAAAGAGAGAAAGAGAGAGAGAGAGAAAGAGAGAGAGAGAGAAAGAGAGAGAGAGAGAAAGAGAGAGAGAGAGAAAGAGAGAGAGAGAGAAAAGAGAGAGAGAGAGAAAGAGAGAGAGAGAGAAAGAGAGAGAGAGAGAAAGAGAGAG